>NW_003852451.1:4232748-4287300 GCF_000181295.1 Otolemur garnettii
CTCCCCAAGGAAAATAAAGCCACTTCTCTGACATGTGTTCTGTCCCTTCTGTCTAAAAGCAGATAGTGAATAGTCTGATAATGAGTCTCCTGAAAAACCCAGACGACTGTCCCCATAAAACCTGAGGCTGTGGTAACATTGGGTGTGCCTCCCACCCCTCTGTGGCCCGGCACCCTCTCCTCAATCTCTGCCCTGATCCGTGCGAGACTGTGCTTAAATCCTGGGCTGAGGCAGCTGCTTTCTAATCCTCTCTGTACCTGATCCTCAAATATTGAATCAGCTGTGCTCTGAGCACTGTGTTCTCCATGTGGTGACACAAATAGACCAGACCCAGAGTCCAAGAAGCACTTAGACGGGAGTCACAGAAGACAAAGCCCTCGAGGTGGGCTGGCTCACGCTTTCTCCATGAACAACAATGGCCGAGGTGAAGGCGTGGAAAGGATAAGAGGAAGAGGAAGGAGAAAGCCCCTTCCCAGAGGAGCGGGCAGGTCCAGAGAAGCCAGATCCCCCTGGACAGGACCGTCCCATCTGCGCAACAAGGGGGCTGGACTCCACAGTGACAGAGGGTCTGTATGTCCTGCTCTCACTCTTCACAGGAGCTGTGGGAGGGACCCCTCCTCAGATGGGGCATGTCCCACTCCTCTTTAGTCAATTCCAGACTTTGGAACAATTTAGTATTCATAGGTCAGTGCCCTCAACAGTTTAATCAGAACTTTGGTCTCAGGGGATGACACATCTTCTGGAAGTTTTGCCCGCCGGAGGATGATATAATTGGTGGCTGGGGTGCTCTGATACAGCAGAGGGACATGGGGGTTCTTTCAGAGGCACCTTTGGGATCTGAGGGGAGGCCTCCTTCAAAACGTCCATGCCACGCGCTCCCTAGGCCAGAAACTGCACTCTGGGCTTCCGGGTGACTGTCCTCACATGGCTTCCCCTCTGTCCAGCAGGTGTTCCAGGCTCTAGGAAGACACCTTCCATCTGGCAGGCAGTCCTCTTGGGTGGAGTCTCTCCAGCGGCCTCTACTCAGCCGTCTTCTGCAGTCTGCACTTGCTCCCAGATCCCCGGATCTCCCGAGGCATCAAAGCAGCCCTCTCCTCAGCATCTCTGCCCTCCTTCTGGGTTCAGGCCCACTCCAGTCAGCCTCCCCTCTTAAGAATCCTTGACATGTGATTCGGGAACTAATGCCTAGTTTCAGGCCTCCCTCTAACTCTGGTGGACCCATCTTAGACTCACGCAAGGATTGTGCCACAGTCTCCACCCTGGGGACCCAAGATGAGCCTCAGGACTCTGTGGTTGAGCAGGCTCCCAGGTGAACTGTGAAAGGCCATCCAGAGTCCTTCTGTTACCTTCTCTTGGGGCCTCTTCCTACCCTTCCTTCTCCCTTCCTTCCTTCCCCATTCAGCTTGGACAGGCTTGGAAAGAAAGAACATTCCTACTCTGTATCCTACAGGAAAAAAGTTGGGTGGGGGGGACTATCAGATCACTCTCACGCCCTCCAATTCCCCCCCAAACTACCCTTCGTACATCTCGTTTTCCTTGTGTGAGCTTATTCAGGGTGGGGGTCACAAGTTCTCCTTTTGTGGTTAGCGCCTGTCTCTGGAATGTGGGTGTGTTCACTGCCTTTGTTGTTGCTCTAGGGCTCCAGCAGAAATTCTGAAAGAGAAAGGTCCCATTTGAAATTCTGCTGCTCCAACATCATTTTGCTTATTTTGTACCACATACAGAAGACTTCTTACCCAGCACCCTCATTCACTCAGTTCTAAAACCATCTTCTTTTCCCAATAATCAGCCCCATGTCCTCTGTCCCTACTGTGGGTGCTTTGACTTTTCTATGTATCCCTCATTACTTTCCCTTCTCTTGACAAGGTCCAGATTTTCCTCTGGGGACCCACACCTCTCTCTATCTCAATTCATAGGGTTCGTTTGGGGATTTCCAACCTCCAAGGATGTCCACAGGACCCAGATGTGGCCAAGGAGAGCAGAAAAGCTCCCTCAACACACAACTGGCCTGGGAGAGCAATCACATGGTCCAGGGGCAGTGAGTTTCTGCACCTGCCCTACAGCTCCTGGGGACAAAACCTGATGTTTGTTTTGCTGGCTAAGGCCTGGTGGGCGTCAAAGTGGAGCTTCCTGGTAGCACCTTAGCCCTGAGGCCAACAAGGAGAGAAGCAGAGAGAAGCACCCAGAGTCCTGAGGAAGCTTAGTTGCTGAATCAGCCTGTGCCTGACCTTTCCTTGGACTTTTCAGAAACATAAGCCAATAAATTCCACCTTCCATAGTTTTTGTCATAAAACCAGTTTGGGGGCTTCCCCTGCACCAGTGGAACCCATTTTCCAAATGCTCCCACATGCAAATTCTTAGTCATTTTGACCTTGTCTGTTGTCATATTTATCCTTACTACCCAGTGACTGAATTCTGTCATTTTTCCTTCAAAATACCTCAGACAATGGCTCCTTTCTTGCTGTCCTCTATTGCCACCACCACACTAGTCTAACTTCCTCAGCAAGGCCCCTTGGATTACTGTAATATCATCTACAGTGGCTGCCTGACACCCCCCACCCTGTCCCCCTTTGGCAACTGTTTATTCTCAGGTTCTGATTTCACCACAGCTCAGAGCCTTCACTGGCTTCCCGTTTTAACCTAGTGAACACGCTCGGTGTCCTGGCCACCTCTCCTGGCCTTGCCCCTGTCATCTACCTGGCCTCCCTCAGAGTCCGTCAGGCTGTTGGTGGCTCACACAGGAAGGCCCAGTTTCCCCTTGGCTGACTGAACATGAAAGTTTGGTGGACTCATCTTCTTGGCAGGGATTCTTTGAATGGGCCACCTCCACTCAGGAGCCATCACCCGCTGGCCTGACCAAGACTGTCCCCCAACCACAGGACACAGGAAGTGCTCAGTCCCACACACCTCTGGGTTGAACTGCGCTCTCTCACAATTTGCATGTGAAAGCCCTAACACCCAGTACCTCGAAATGTGACCTCATTGAGACATTGAGCCTTTACAGAGGTAATCGAATTAAAATAGGTCATCAGGGCAGGCCCAAATCAAACATGACTTATGAAATATAAAAAGGAGAAATTTGGAGTTAGATTTGTGCAGTAAAAAGACACAGGGAGAAGGACCTCATCCACAGGCCAGGGAGAGTGACCAGGATAGACCCTGCCCTCACCATCCTTGGCAGAGACCGGCCGGACAGACGCCTTGATTCCAGACACCGAGTTCTCAGAACTGTGAAGCAATAAATTTCCCCTTTGGTGACTTAGTCTGTGGCACTTTGTTGTGGCAACAGCAGGGCACCAGTGCATGTGTCCGATTATCTTCTGGAATCTGCTGAGGACCTGAGCCAACCTTGATGATGCCAAGAGTGACCCGAGGAAGCAGAGGGAAAGCTGGGATTGGAGACTGGCTCACTCAGTGCCTAACAGGGAGCCCCAAAGCTGCGTGCAACACGGGTGTGCAGGGTGCTGGCAGGACAGGCACCTGCCACTTGCAGGTGGAGACTGAGAAATGGGAAGTGAGGGGGCCTTAAGCATTTGAAAATGGTGGGGGACAGTACTTCCAAGGACAGTGGTGTTGGCTGGTGTTTGTTAAATTGCAATGGTGCCCCACAGACAGACAGTGAGAAGTGAGAGGGTAACAGGCTGAGTGTGGGAACCAGGAGCCCCCGGTGGCAGGTCACTGAGAAGTTCTGCAGGGAAGGGACCACAGCAGCTCAGGACTTGGTGGCCAGAGCCACAGAACCACAGAACCGCAGAGGGGTTTCCATACTCAGCCAGGTGTCACACTAAAGGGAAAAATTCTAGTTCTAGTTGGGAAAAATTAGAGGATCTGAAAGCATGGGATGGGGACCCCTGAGTGGATGGCCCGGAGCACGTCAGCTCTGCTGGCCCTGGAGCCTCACAGCTAGCAGTGTCTGCTCCCTGCCCCTGCCCTTGTAAGAACCAGCAGGTTCCCAGGGACACTCTGCAGAGCTCCTTCCCACAGAGCTGAGGAGCTTCCCTACTTGTCGGAACTGTCACACAAGCTTCCCTACTTGTCCGAACTGTTTAGCTAACAATAGCAAAACTTGTAATAATATACCTGAGGGTGAGCCTGAGCAGTAGCAGCAGGGGTGGGTGAGCCCCAGGAGAAAGTTTGGCATGGTTCTGCCTTTCTTGCCTGTAGGGCCCCAGTAGGGGACTCATATGTGACCAGAGGACCACTCCACAGGACCCACTCCCACATCCCAGAGGCAGCCAGCCTCCAATGCCTGGGACAGCCTGCTGCAGGCACAGCAGGACCAGCCTGGAGGCAACACTGTGCCGGGCATGGTGGCGGACCAGAGCTCTGTGTACAATAGTCACTGTGCTGGGCATGGTGGCAGACCAGAACTCTGGGTGCAGCAGTCACTGTGCTGGGCATGGTGGCCGACCAGAGCACTGTGTGCATGCTAGTCCGAGATGTCATCATGGTGGTGTGTGCCAGCAGGAAGAACATGCCAGCAAGGTGGGGACAGCAGCAGACCCACACACGCCCTCCTCCTGACTCATGAGGAAGCTTGTGCTTCCCAGCCCTGCCACTCTGGGGTCTGCAGGAGGAGGGCCCAGTGCCTTTGCAGTCACAGAAAAGTTTGGACTGACCATAGCTGTGGCTATTGTCTGGATACTGTGGATGCTGCGCATGTCCAGGGACCAGCAGGATAGAAGTGGAATCCCCGTCTTGATGAGGGAAGTGACTCTGCCCAGCAGGAGAAGATAGAGCTGCCTTTCCATGGTAGGGACAAGGAAGAATGCACACAGAACCCACAGGGTCCCCCCACGGCCCCTAAAACAGCCCAATCGGCCTGTGAAGGGTGGGACTGCTAAGGACTCACACAGCTCCTGGATGTGCCACTGCTCTGGGCTGCATGTGCCCCTGAGATGTGTTCATGTCCTCACCGGGCACCATGGCCCTACTTACACTGACGTGGGACCTCTGGTGGCCAGGAGGGAATTACTGTTGTTTAAGCCATCCAGCCTTGAACCTCGTCATGGCAGCCACAGGGAAACTAACCCAGCCACCAAGTTCAGCAGCGGTGACAGCTCAGAGGAGAGGACAGTGCAGGTGCAGTCCCAAGACCCAGGCTATGACGGATGACGGGCAGCAGTTGTCAACCATCCTCTCTTCTGGGTGCCCCCCTAGAAAGAGAGGTTCCTGAGCACCAGGAGAAGTCTCCTCAGACAAGCATGCAGACAAGAGCCTGTGTGACCATCCAGGTATGCTGCTCTGGGTCTTCCTGGAGAAAGCTGCCATGGGCTGAGGAGAGGGGTGGCCCCAGACCTGCAGTGGGATCATGCCGAAGCCAAAGCCCCCTCATGGGCACAGGACCAGGCCATCTCTGCCAGAAGTGGGTGTCCTCTAGCACTTGACCCTTGCTCAGGGACTCAGCCAGGCTGGTCAGAACCTGTTGTAAATGGGGCTGCTATGGAAGCCCTTTCCCAGTCTGCCTTAACTCTGTGCTCTGACAGACGCTAGGGGATCAATGTCCCCAGCACCCCTGTCCCCCTAGCTCTGACACTTCCTGTGGATGTGAAGAGACCTTGGCACTCATTTCTTGGAAGATCTGAACTGATAGGGAATGCCACTGTGTCCACACATGTCACAAAAACAGCCCATTGTCAATCTTGGATCAAGTCCCGTGTGAGCATCATAGAAGCAAATCTCATCTCTCCCCATTGACTCACTCCAGATTACACGAAAATAGCAAGAGCTCCGGGCAGCACACGAAGGCAGGAGCTCCAGATTAATGAGCAGCTCCCTCCTTCCGAGTCCTCCTGGTCAGCTCAGATGGTTACACAGAGGCCACAGCACAACCCAGCGACTTCCTGCTGGGGTGCAATAAGAGATTCCTTGGGAACTGGTCACTGCCTTCTAAAATTCCTTATTATTTTAGCACAGTCTCCATTACTTCAGGGAAATGACAGCAAAAAAATAAAAGTTAGAGAGAGCCAGTAAGCACTCAATTTATATTTTAAAATCTATCCACAATTGTGAAAGGCAAGGAGCAGCCAGCTCCGGAGACAGGTGGCTTCATCCACGCACGGCCACGGCCAGCACACGGCCACGGCCAGCACACGGCCACCGCCAGCACACGGCCACTGCCAGCAGTCGAGCACAGCCCTGCTGCCTGGAGTTCCAGTCTGTTCTTTTCTGGGGAAACGTTACTCCACTTATTAAAATTTCTAGTAAAACAGCATTTCCTTCCCCCTCTCCGTCTTCTAAACCTCCCAGAGTGGAGACTGGTGCATTTACGAAGGACACGTTATTTTCTCACTCCTAATGCAGAGACCATGATGCTGAAATGCCAGCTGCACACCTGGGAAAACTCTCCAGGGACTCACAAGAAGGCCAGGAAATAACAACAAAAAGTGATAATGTGGAGAAGAGCTGACTGTTGCCACTACCATCACCGTTCCAAAGGACAAATGTCGATGTGTCCTCCCCAGGACACTCACACTACCTACCTGCTGCTCTCACTCTGTCTCTACAGTGTCCACCACTAGCCCAGCTTCCCCAGGGGTAGGGAGAGAACCTCCTTCAATATCTCTGATCATACCAAGCTCCTGCACAATTTAATCTCCAGACCTATCTCCATAACTCACCACCCTCCACTCAATTCTCTAACCGGAGGCACCATCCCCCTGCTTCCCCAAACATCCTCTACCTTTATTCCACATCTCCCCCAGAAGGGCAGGACCTTACTCTTTCCTCCTGTCTCCAGCACCCTCTCTGCATCTAAATGTATTTCATCTTTCAAGAATTGACTCAAAAGACAGCTTCCCCACAAAGCTCAACTCTAAAGTGAAGTAATTTTGTCCTCTGCCAAACTTCACATCACCAAACCCCAAACTTTGTAATTATGGGTACTTAAAATTCCCCCTTGGGTCATAAATACCATATCAGATCTATGTGCTGTGAGCTCCCCAGGGCCACCAGCGGCCCCATGTGCCCACACACTGACTTCCCAAGAAAGTATCACGAGCGTGTAACCTTGCTGATTCCCTTGCCTGCTGCACACCGCAGGTCACAGCAGCTCTTGGCACACTAGGGGATCAAACATGTTTTTGAATGTGTAAGTAAACAAATTAATACAAGAATAAAGAAAAGTTAATCTACACCTAATTCAGCTCTACAATCCTCCCAGAAAACAATGTAGTGGTTTTTTTCCTTGAGATTCAGCAAATTAATAATTTTTGATTGAACAAATTGCATTCTAGAAATACAGCATGTAGACTTGAAGGAAAAAGTTTAATTTAGAATTTCCCAACTACTGTGACCTCTGAATTGTCAAGTTAATAGTAAAAAATGTCCTAAGTGCCCCATAATAAAATGATTCTCTCTAACTCGGTGGCTGTGGACTCTTCATCAATTTAGTAGGCGTGAAGAGAAGCCAGTTGATGAACTATCTGGATATGTCTGGTGCCTGATGGTTGTGAGAAATAGTGACACAAAGGAAAGACCCCAGACAGCAAAATCCTTCCTGAAAAACCAAGATTCATGTTAAAATTTAATTGCCATTTTAACTATATTAAGAGTTGGAGCCTTTAAGAGCTTATTGGGTCATGAGTACTGTCCTCATGAAAGGACTGATGCCATTACTGTAGGAGCGAGTTATGGTGGGAGTGGTTCCTGAATCAGAGGGTGACTTCAGCCCACTTCCCCTGTGTCTCTTGTGCTCCCTTGTCCTTCCTTATGACGTAATGCAGCAAGACAGCCCTCACCTGACACTGGCATGTGCTCCTGGAACTCCAGCCTCCAGAACCATGAGCCAAATAAATATCTTCTCCTTCTTAATGATCCAGAATGCGGTGTCCTGTCATAGCAGCAGAGAACAGACCGAGCCACCAGATTCAATTACTGACCCTGTAACAGTTGGATAGCCACAGGCAAAAAATGCATCTATTTCAATCTAAACTTCACACCTTGTACAACTTTTAACTTAAAATGGGTCAGGGGCTTTAAATATAAAATAAAAAACTATAAATCTTTTTAGGAAAAAATAGGAGAAAATCTTCAGGACCCAAAGATAGAAGAGGAATTATTAGCCTTAACAATGAAAACATAAGTTCTAAAGGAAAATGTTGATCAATTCAACCTGATTAAAATGAAAACCCTTATTCTGTGAAAGGCTTTATGAAGAGGATTATACAACATGCTATAGACTGGCAAAAATACTTGCAAACTGCGTATCTGACAAAGAATTTCTATCTAGAATATAAAGAAAGACCTCTCAAACCTCAAGGGTTAACAAAAAATAAAAATAAACAATTCAGTTAGACCATGGGCAAAAGACATTTCACTGAACAGACATTTCGCAGAAGAGGAAATACAGATGGCAAATAAGCAAATGAAAAGAAGTTTGATATTATTAGCCATTAGGGAAATGCAAATTAAAAGCAAAATGAGATGTCACTACATATCTAGCAGAGTGGCTAACAATCAAAAAAAAATAGGAGAAATAATCAAATGCTGGTAAGGAGGCAGAGGATCCAGATCCCTCATGTACTGCTAGTGGAAATATAAAATGTCACAGTCACTCTAGAAAAGAGATGGGCAGCTCCTTAAAAAGCTGACCGTGTAACTAGCATGTGGCCCAGTGGGGGTACTAGGCAATTTACCCAGAGAAAGGGAAACTTATGTTCATGCAGAGGTCTCTACACAAATGTTCTCAGCAGCTTTATTCAACACAGTCCTAAACTGTATGGAGATGTCCTTGGCCAGGTGAATGTGGGACTAACTTCAGTGCAGACTGTGCGGAACCCCCCCAGGGAATACTACTCGGCAGGAAAAAGGGATGAACTGTGGCTGCATGCAACAATCTTGAACACTCTCCCTGGAATTTTGCCGGTGGAAAAATCCAATCCCCAAAGATTACACAGTGTATCATTCCAGTCACAGAACATTCTTGAAATGACAAAATCATAGTGATGGAAAACAGATTTGTGATCAGCAGGCTGGGAGCCTGGAGGAGGCGGGGACGGGGGTGGGAGGCAGGGGGAGCCTGTGGTGATGGGTCAGATCTGAGTCTTGACCTTGGTGGATACACAGGTCTGCACGGGTGGTAACACAGCACAGAACTCAGGGCGTGTGCATCACCCAGGTGTGCATAGAACTGGTACCATCTGAACAAGGCTGGTGCACTGTTCCCAGGCCAGCTCCCTGGCTATGGTCTGGTGTTAGCGCATGGGAACTGCCCCTGCTGGGGAAAGCTGGGCGTGGGCCACAAAGCCCTCCTCTGTGCTATTTCCTGCAGCAGCCTGTGAACCTACAATTCTCTCCAAAGGAAAGGTTTAATAAATACAGATTCACTGGCCCTTCCTTGGCATTTGGATTTAATAGTCTGGAGGGGTCCCAGTTACCTGTGTTTGTCACAAGCCCCTGGGTGACACCTGATGGCCAGGCAGGCCCTGGAGGAGGTGCTGTGGGTGCCTCTGGCTCTGTGTTTCAGAATCACTGTCAGGGCTGTTAAATGTGACTAGGATGCTGGATCTAAGGGTCACGACAGGAGAATTCTTCACAGGGTCGTTTCTGCCCTGTACGCAAGTGATGGGGCTTCCTCCCTGGGAAAGGCGGCCACTGGTGCTGGGTCTGCCAGCCTGGACGCGGCAAGGGTCAAGCGGTCATTTTACTTAATGGAAAAGCTCTTTCCATTAGGAAAAACACTACCTTATAGACTTGTTGCTATGGTATATTACGGTCTGTGGTTAAAAAAAAAAAAAAGAGCTTCTGTGTATTTTCTTGAGTTCTACTCCTGGCTGAAAGTCACCCATCACCCATTGTACTCCTGCAGCCCGGACTTGAGGAGAACAGTCTTTGGAAACACTCCGGACCGAGGACACATTTTAGGAATGAGGCTTCCTCTCATCCACTAAAATCTCTAGTAGGAAGAAACTATTCTAATATTCAAGACATCCACGCACTCGGTGCCATGAGGATTAGATGCTGGCGGGACAGGTGGCAGGAGCACAGGCTAATGAAGGGGGTCGGAGCAGCGTCCTGGGGAGCAGAGCATGGCGTGGAAACAGACCGTGAGAGGGCCAGGCAGCAGTTCAACCATCAGACTGCTGCATCCTGCCACCTCCCTCCACCCCCAGCCCCTCACAGCCCCAGAATCCTGGTGGTCCTCTCTCGACCCCAGGTGGAGAATCTCAGGTGGGTGCTCAACATGGCTTTTAAATCAGCATAAAAGAACAGGCCAGAAAGGGCATGAGAATGGACACAATGCTGAGTGTGAGCCCAGGGACAGCTGTGGAAGACAGGACAGTGTCCCCACCCCTCACCACCCAGAAAGCAGAAGCACCGTTATCGTGTGACCTCACGTAGTCATCATGTGACCTCACTGGCTGCCCCAGAGCAGAAACATGCCTCAAGTTCTCTCAGAACAAAATAACTCAGATTGTGCTCTCCCCAAATTTCACAATCGATCAACAATGCCCTGCCCATTAGAGGAACATAAAAACGGTCACACGTGCTCAAATATTGCTCATTATCTCATTTTTCACATATGCTTGTAAAACAGGCTTAAAGAAGCCTTTAAAAAAATCACCTCAAGAATTGATTGAAATTGTACCATGATAAATTTTAAGAGGAAAATGACAATAGATTTCAGGATTTATAACTTCATCTGCACACAGTAGAGGGTCTAAGTTCAGCACAGAGGCCCTCTCCACGTGCACATTTTAACAAGTAAACCTACATTTAAATGTCAGCAAGAGGCTGGGTGTGGTGGCTCAGGCCTGTAATTCTAGCACTCTGGAAGGCAGAGAGGGGTGGACTGCTTGAGCTCACAAGTTTGAGACCAGCCTGAGCAAAAGCGAGACCTCATCTCTACTAAAAATAGAAAAACTAAGGCAAGAAGATCACTTGAGCCTGAGTTGGAGGTTGCTGTGAGCTATGATGCCACAGCACCCTACCTAGGATGACAGCTGGAGATTCTGTCTCAAAAAAAAAAAAAAAAAGCTGCAAGGAAAGGGAATTAAACTTTATTAATAGCTAAGAGGTAATTTTCTAATTCTAGGATATGGGTCTTCAGGACCTTCATAGAAAAACAGTTTCCCTCAATGGTTCTTATAAATTCAAAAACTCTGAACTTCTGGGTTCAAACATTTATTCAAGACAGGAGGTGAGGGGAGGGAGGAATTACTTGTTGCACTTGAGTTCTTGAAAATTTTTAAAAATTAATAAAAATGTCTGAAGAAAAGTACTAAAGAAAAATACTTTATCTATACACAAATAAAACTTTAGTTGTATTTCATCTTTCTACTTTTGTCTGTCTACTTTAGCTAACAAGGAACAAGTTCTCTCTGGAACTGTGTATCTCTCTGCCTCAACCAGATCAGCCCCGCCACAGCTGACCGGTGCAGAGTCCTGAGAAGTTGTGTAGTATTGCTTTGACACTACTTCTTCTGCAAAATTAAGCTAATTCTTTAAAAATTAAATATCAAGTGGTTCTTAATAGAGTGCAATTATTAAAACAAGCGCTTTGTTGGCTATTTCTTCCTGCTTCCATGGAAGAATCACAGTGTTCCAAATAGAAAGCTCTAATTCTCAGGCCCTTTATGTAAAGCCCGCACAGCCAGTAAAGGGTTACTGACCCAGAACAAATAAATTAATAAGCTGTAGTAATTATATTTGGGTCATTTTATTTTAAACCATGAAATCAAAAGCTCTGTTCACATTACGCATGAATCACTGTACTAGCCACTGGGACTTCCTTGGTACCCAAGCCATCTGTGAATGTGCTCAGAATTTTTTCATTTTATACACAAAAGTTTCATCCGTCTCCTTTTTAACCCGCTAGTCAGCTTGCTCCCTTTGGAGAGCTGTACTCCAACAAAAACTCTCAACGCTCCTTCTGCAGATAATTGGGAGGTTTCACCGGGATGAAGGAAGGGAAGACACTTCTGACGCGCCCACGCCCAGCGTCTTTCAGGGAAGCTACTGGGAGAGGCGGAGGCTCCGCCCACCTCGTGTAGTCCGGCGCGCTGGGACCTCGGAAACCGCGAAGCGCTGGGCGGGGAAACCGAGGGTGACGTCATCTAGCTGTGTCTGTGTGACGGTGGAGGGCCCGCCTGCGTCACAGCGGAGGGGCGGAGTCACCAGCTTGCCGGAGCCCAGAAAGCCAGAGGAGAGCTGGCAGCGAAGGCCAGGGAGACCCGGAGATTGCAAGGAAGGGCTGGAGGACGCCGCAGCCATGGTCAGTGGTCTGGGGTTCTCGACTTGGGAGTAAAGTCCGCTTCCCACCCTGCCTCCCCTGGCCCTGCCCGGCTGTCCTGGGACAAGGCAACCTCAATAAAGCAGGCACACTATCGGGTCCATTGGGTCCATTGCTAGTTACAGCTGATTTTTCTCCAAATGGTGATACAAGAAAAATAAAGAAGGGACCATAACGCACATATATTTTAAACCACTATATATTCCCAGTCTTAGCAGCAGCACTTAAAAAAAAAAAAGCAATTTTTCTCACAGGCCTTGAGTTCTAGAAATATTTCTTATCTTCTTCAAATGAGTATCTTCCTTTACTCATTTCAGGGTTTATTAATGAGAAATAGAATGCCTAATAACAAAATTAGGGCATATCTTTGCACATGTATACGAAAAGAAAAGTATAATTTTGCGAAGGGCGTATATTGATTAATTATTGGGAAATATTCTTACAAACCAACAGTACAGTTGTTTGCCTCAGTAAATGTAACTTTGATGCCTCGCTTTTATCTGGTCGTCTAGCCGTGTTCTAATTCTGCAGTGGCCCCCTGATGCCCTCCAGAACTCCTGCTTCCTCCCTGGCAGAGCCCCATCCAGGGTCAGCTGTGAAGCGTCTTCTGTCTCCTTTATCTAGAACATGTCCTCAGCCCTTGTCTCTTGTGACCTTGATGTTTTTGAAGATTACAACGCCCTGCTTTTGTAGGAAAAGGGCCCTCAGGTAGTGTCTGAATTTCATGGAGACAGATCTGGGTGCTTTCTCAGCCAGAACGCAGCAGGGTGACGTGGTGTCCTTCCCAGGAGTGGCGCCTGGAGGCTCTGGGTGTGCCTCTGCCCCTTACCAGTGATGTTTTGGTCACTCAATCAAGGTGTTGTCCTGGCTCCTCTACTGCAGGTGATGTGCAGATACTTGGATATTCCATCAAAATTTCCCCCTACATTTGCTACCCACAGATCACTCTTGTTTGATATAATTTTTATTTTGGTGGATTCAAAATGCTAATCTTTCCATTCCAGCACTGTCTCCACACCGACTAGCTGTGTTCTGCTGTAAGGAAGCCCAAACCTTTCCTCCTAAGTTTGTAACCTGCTTAATTTTCTATTACTGGAATGCACTTGTGATGTTGGTGCTCAAATTTGCATTAAGTTTTGAAATAAGTCCATAATATCTTTGTGCTTTAGATTTTATAAAGTAACTAAATTACCTATGTAGGCACATATGTGTGTCCCTGTTAGCTGTGTGGGAATGCACACGCATGCAGATGTGTGCACCCATCTAAGGAAGAAAAAAATAGAAGTAATACTATCCTGTAATGAAGGTACTGAAAGATGACCCAAAGCCCAGTGGTCTCATAAATTTTACCAGTTTCAAAAATATATGTTAGCATGAGTGAAGCACATTTAGATTATTAGAAACCTAGACATTTTCTAGCCTGCTCAAAATCCAGAAAACCGTGGTAAAATGAGATGGCTCAAAATCCATCTTCCACTGTAGTCTGTGGAGGATGCTTCCGGGGAAGACATTAAAATCCCCATAATTATTATTTAGCATTTATTTGGCACCATAAACATATACGGAGAAGTATGATGAATAAAACTGCCGAACCAACAGCACTCTCTGCCCTGTGGAGCTCGGAGTCAGGAGGTTTGGCAGTAATATGCTTAATTGGGCAGCGCTGTACCACGGGGAAAATTTCATCTTGAGAGAATATGTTGCCCTCATGACATATTTAGGAGACCAGAGATGAATTTAGCTTTGTACAAATTACTCTTCAACATGACTGTTGAAACAACATAAATAAAAAAGGAATTTAGCAGCACAGTCCAGTGAGAAAGGCAACCTGTGTAACAGAGTGACCCTTAGAGGTTTGAAACTGCCCACCAGCTGTCCTGCTCCCACGCCCTGAAGAGCAGGCCTATTAACAAATGCCTTGACTGATGCAGCCAGCAGCCCAGAGGCAATCCTCTGCCTTCCCTCTGCTCAATGCTAATGAGCAGGGATGGAGCAGTGAGCTGAAATTCAGGAACCAAAACAAACCAAGCACTGACGGCATTAGCTCAGGTGAGTGTGGGAACCTCCCTGAACCCACTCCTGATACATCTGCAATAGTCCTTCACCGCTTTATATCACCGCTCGCCTCACTCAAGTCAGCCTTCTCTAGTTAATGCCCAAGTCTGCAGACTTCATCAAGCTCTGCCTGTCTCATCTTGAATACCATGCCAAAACTGCCTGACCGAGTTCTGCATATCTGGGCAACACTTGGCCTTAATCCAATATATTTTAATATAAGGTACAGAGCCACAATAATATGGTTTTCAGCACCACCTATTTTTAGTAAAAAATAGAAATAAAAAGCAGAGAAAAGGACCGGCACAGTGGCTCACACCTGTAATCCTAGTACTCTGGGAGGCCGAGGTAGGAGGATCCCTTGAGCTCAATTCAAGAGTAGCCGGAGTAAGAGCATGACTGGGTCTCTACTAAAAATAGAAAAATTACCCAGGCAATGTGGCAGGCGCCTGCAGTCCCAGCTACTTGTTAGGCTGAGGCAGGAGGATCACTGGAGCCCAGGAGTTTGAGGTTGCTTGACCCAGCCTGACATCACAGCACTCTAGCCAAGGGTGACAGAGTAAGACTGTCTCAAAACAATAAATAAATAAATAATGAAAAATACAGAAAAATTATTACACATATCCCCTAATTCTCTCATTTATTTACATGTTTAAGATAAAGCCAACCCCACAAGAATCTATATGTCTGGGGATGCCTAATAACATTGGATGTTGGATATACTCCAAGGCATACAGCCTCATAGGGCCACCTCCGCCTTACATATTTGAACAACACCTGGCTTGGGAGATTTCTCATTGCTCATGACCCTCTGCCTGGCCTATCCTCTCTCTCAGACCTGTTACCCATCAACTCCACACTCCAAATTCCTGCTAAAGTTAAGGCAAAGAAGTTTAGCTCATCTCCTTTTCCTGAACAAAATTCTAAGTCTTTTGGCTAAAGAAGGACCTCTCTACCACAAGGGCTCCCCCCTTAAATACAAAGCAACAGCAAATACCATGAAACTATAGTATTTCCTTCAATATGAACAATTTCCTTAAGGTAAGCTATTTTTCTTCAATTTGTCTTTTATAAAGGGAGGGAAAATGGTAAAAAGGAAAAAACGTCATATTATCCCAATCTGTGGCAAACCCACAGGGACCGGGGCTTCCGTTTGCCTTATCCTCTCAGCTCTCTCTTACTTTACCTTTACCCCTGGATACGGAAAATCTTACTAGGTATCCAAAGAAACGGAGTCAGGAGAGGATTCGGAGAGGGTCATGGACACCCCTGTGCCTTCACCAAACTGAAAGAACAGTTTGCATTTACCTTCAAATCTCCTTCTGACCTTTACAAAGAAGGAGTAAAAACTATGTCTTCATTTTGTTTTCCATAAGGAAGATATTTGTCTTATTAAATGAGTCACCTTCCTACAGCTTATACATAGCCTTTATTTATTCAGATTGATAGATAAAATTGTGTATCTACACCACGTACAACACGATGTTTTGCAAGATACATGCATTGTGGAACAACTCAGTAAAGCTCATCAGCGTCCACATCACCTTATGTGAATAGTTACATTTTGGTGATGAGAACACTGTATATCCACTTTCTTAGCATTTTTTTATGAATACACTACATTGTTATCAACTGTAGTCACCATGTTGGACACTAGATCTCTTGAATGTATCCCTCCTCTTTCCTGGACTTTTGCACCCTTTGACCAATGTCACTCCAATGCCCGTCCCGCCCTCCAGCCTCTGTTAACCTCCGTTCTCTTCTCCACGTCTACGAGATCAACTTTTCTCGATTCTACGTGAGTGAGATCATGAAATATTTGTGTTTCTGGTTTATTTCACTTAATGTCTTTCAGGTTCATCCATGTTGTCACAAGTGACAGAATTTCCTCATTTTTTAAATACAGTTTTCCACATTACGGCCACCTTGTAGATACCATACTTTCTTTAGCCATTCACCCATCGATGTGCATGTAAGCTGATTCCATATCTTGGTCATTGTGAATAATGCTATATTGAACATGGGGGTGCACATATTTCTTCAACATAACGATGTCGTTTCCTTTGGATATATACCAGTACACGCCATGGATCACAGGCAGGGCTACTTTTGTTTGAGGACCCTCCATACTGCTTTTCATAGTAGCTGCATATACTGTTACCACTCATGTTCTTCTCAACAGGGTATAAAAGGGTCTCCTTCTCTCTGCATCTTCACCAACACCCACCTTTGTCCCTGTACAGTCACCCTAACAGTTGTGAGGTGATATCTCATCGTGTTTTGTATTTTAATGTCACTGATAATTAGTGATTTGGGGCATTCTTTCATATACTTGTTGGCCATTTGAATGCTTTCTCTGGGAAAAAATATCTATTCTTCACCCATTTTCATATTAGGTCATTTTCCTTGCTATTGAGTTGTTCGAGCTCCTTGTATGTTTTGGATCTTAACCCCTTACCCTAAGTATAGCGTGTAAATATTTTCTCCCAGTCTGTGGGCTCTTGCTTTGCTCTGTTGATTGTTTTCCTCACTGTGCAGCTTTTTAGTTCAATAGAATCCCATTTGTCTATTTTTGCTTTTATTACCTATGTTTGGGGGGTCATATCCAGAAGGCCATTGCCCGGACCAAGGTCACAGGCTTCCCCTATGTTTCCTTCTAGTAGTTTCATAGTTTCAGGTCTTACCTTTAAGGTTTTAATATATTTTGAGTCAAAATTTGTACACAATATAAGACAAAGGTCTAATTTCATTCTTCTGCCTATGAATGTCTACTTTTCTCAGCATCTATTGAGTGTGTTTTCTTGGCACCTGTGTGGGGAATCAGTTGGTTATAAAGGCACATTCATAGTTCTGGGCTCTCCATCGTGTTCCATGGTTCACTGTTTGTCCTAGGCCAGAACCATGCCGTTAGGGGCACCACAGCTTTGTAGTGTGTTTTGAAGCCGGGAGGGTCGTGTGATGCCTCCACCATTGTCCTTTTTGCTCGGATTGCTTTGGATATTCGGATCTTTTGTGCTTCCTCACAATTTTTGGATTTTTTTCCTATTTCGGTTTTAAAGTCTATTATCTTTAGAATATTCTTCTCAAACAGCATCCTTAGTGCACAGTTGATACCATTAGCAAAACCTTTCAATGCCTAAAACTGCAATGTCTACAGATGGTTAAAAAGCATAATTTTTTTTTTTTTTTTGAGACAGAGCCTCTAGCTGTCCCCCTGGGTAGAGTGCCATGGCATCACGCTCACAGCAACCTCCAACTCCTGGGCTCAAGCGAGTCTCCTGCCTCCGCCTCCCAAGTAGCTGGGACTACAGGCGCCTGCCACAACCAGCCATTTTTTGGTTGCAGCCATCATTGTTGTTTGGCGGGCCAGGCTGGGGATTCGAACCCGCCACCTTAGGTGCATGTGGCTGGCGCCTTAGCCGCTTGAGCCACAGGTGCCGAACCAAAAGCATAATTTATGTATAATTAATTATACATGTAGAACAAAATTCAGAGAAAGATCATAGAAATGAAAGGTATTTTATTTATTTGTTTGTTACCTGCCCACACATATTACACAATTTAACCTCTTAAGAGACATTATGATAGGAAAACTTTTCGTGGATTCTAGAGCTTAAGGCTCGTAAAACAATTTGTTAAAGAAAAAGTATGTATCAGACTCATAAAACATGATAACTAGCTACTACATAGGATATAGATAATTTATAGTCATATGTAATATTACAGTAAGTATTAAGAATGGAAATATATAATCTCAATGTAAAATTTCAAAGCAGTATCCAAAGCAAAATATAAAGCTTACTCTGAGTATTATATATGAAAATGCCCATGAAGTCAAAAAGTATTTTATCAGAATGTTTAACTGGACTTCCCTTTCTAGCAGACTAGACACACTGGGTGACTCTGGCCTTCCTATTGAGACAGTTGAAATGAAGGAAGATAGATTGGCGGGAGACAGGTGGTCATGGTGCCCCTCCTGGTGCAGCTGGCACAGAAGCGGCAATCAGCTGAGGTCCAAATGAAAATAAGACCAGGAACCTGGGAAACAAGTACAGCTGCAAGAAGGGAAATTGGCTTTATTATAAGGATCTCATCAAACCCTGGAGGCCTTGAGCTTCTGCTTTGATGGGAAATGAGTTAAAACCCTGCTTGTCCAGTGCAGGGACTCTCACTGGTGTTTTTCCACATAAAGTAAATAATAAAGCTGCTGTCCAAAAGGGAAATGGATGGCCTCGGTTTGGGCACCGTCTAGTTAGGGGAAAGACTCCTCTGAAGATTCTGTAGCTCCACACGGTTTGTGGCCTGAAGTCTGGGGGGCACCAGGCAACTGGCAGGAGCAGATCAAAATCCTGCCTGGGTCCCTGCTGCTTTGGAGGGCAACCAGGTATGAAAATATGCCTGATGTAATTCCAAAGAAAATGAGTAGCTGACATTTAAATAACCACAAAACTCAGAAGGAAAAAAGCATGCTACATATGAGAAGCGGTGGGAGCAGAGGACAGCAAAAAGAAATCTGTCAGGATTACAAAACGAGGCTCATAAGAACACATATGTATTAAGTTTTCTATGTTTAAATACACGAAGGCCTGAAAATGTACGAAAGCAGAAAGGGTTTATTTAAAAGTGAATAACATCATATTTTTATCTTCTACAATAGATATTAAAAATAAGTTAATGAATTAAACAGCAGACTGGAGAAAGTTGAGAAAAGAATTTATGAACTGGCAGATAGAGCTGAAGAAATCATCCAGAATGCAGCACAGACCAGAAAGAGATGAGAACTCTGGCCTGACAGAGCGGTTATGCTCCGGAAAAGACAGAGAAACATTTTAACCTTTGTCTAACTCCAGTTCCAGAAGAAGAAACTGAAGATAAAAAATAAGAACAGATATTTAAAAGATAATGAAAATTTCCTAGAATGCTTGATATATAGCAATTCTTAAAGCCAGGAAGCCCAGGAGCGCCAGACAATGTAAACAAAAATCACACTTACTGCTGTGACACAGCAGAGTAGCAAAGAAGGAGACAGGTTACCTCTCACCCTCAAAACAGGGGCTGCAGGCTGTGTCATTAACACCTGCAAAGTGCTGATAAGAAACAATGACCCGTCTAGATTTCCATAAATCTCAAGAATGAAGGCAAAATAAAGATATATGCAGACAAGTCAGAACTGAGCTTGTCACCAGCAAGGATTCCTGTGAGGCAGAATGCTGAGATGCAACAGAGAAGGGTCACACGTCAGGACATGAGGACTTGCCACCCAAAGTACCACCACAGGACAGCTGATGTCACCGCATCATTCTGAATATTCAGTGCAAAGAGCTTAAGGGCCTTATACATGTGTAAGTCTGAGAAGCAGAAATGCACTTCTTAAACCCGATAAAAGTCATCTACAAAAAGCCTACAGAAGATGTCATAATTAATGTCCACTGCACATCTCAAAAGTAATGTGTCTATAGCCAAATTCCTGATATTCTTGTTCAAATCTAGATCCTTCCCCCATCTCAGCTGGCTAGCTGGCCACTTCATCTTACTGTTTTCCAGGATGTTTAGCTCCTCTCTGCTTCTCAGTTCTAACATTCTAATTGTCAGGAAACCTCATGAATTGCATCTTTGAAAAATACTAAGCTCTGGACCACTCACCATCAGCATGTTCAGAGCCATCACTGTCTCTCATGGGGACAGCAGGAGTGGCCTGGACGCCCATGCTCTGTCTGTTTTTGGCATCCTCACCTAACCACCGAGCCCTTCCCTTCTATCCCCCATAACAATTTGCCTTCTGTAATACTGTATAATTTGGTTATTTGTTAGACTGTTTGGTTATTTCCTCTCCTCACCCCACCATTGTGAAATAAAAGCTCCATGAAGTCGGGATTCTTGATTTTGTTTCCTGGCACATGTTCAACTAGTCTCAGCCAGTCTGTGTTTGTGTCGAGGAAGGAAAAGTTACAAGAATTTAGTCAACCACACAAACAAAAAAATGAAATGTTAAACTAGAATAAAAAAAGCAAACTATATTTTTAGAAAATACCATCATCTATAAAGAACCATTAGGTAATATACAGATGAATTATTACAATTATAATAAGAGAATATGGCAACATTTCAGATACAAAATCCACATACAAAGGTATAAATGGATTTCTACTCTACAGCAATAGTTATTTAAATAATTAAGGAGATACTATTTAAATAGAAATGAGAAATACATATGACCTTGGAATGAACTAAAATGAATTATTTTAGGCATTCTATTAAAGTAATATCTCCCAAATAAGTGTCAGAGACATTTAAAAACATATATTGAAAAAGTTTTAGATAAAATTAGAGTTATACCAAAGTTTTTTAACTGAATATACATCAATTTTACATAAATTGATCTGTAGACTCAAGGTAACACCAATACATTTTTCAGAAGTTTTCCACAAACTTCACAAACTATTTCTAAATGTTAGAAGAAAGAATAAATGTCCGAGGTTCTTAAAGAACAAATTAGAAATAATTGCCCTATTAGATATCACAGCTTGTTACAAAGTAATAGTAATAAAGTTACAAATACTTAATCAAGTAATAGTAATCAGGGCATATTGTAAATTAGTAGCAACTTAAACAGCATGGCACGAAGACAATGGCCAGGATGTGGAAAGCCTGGAAATAGACCACACTCGGGAAGATGATTTGTGGCAGAGTGCACATAGTAGACCAGCAGGGAGGGGATGAAGGATGCCGTGAATAGTTATTCATATTGAAAATCAAAGACCTCGCCTCTAAGTATTTTTGAGAAAATACTTAAGAACATTCTATAATCTCTAAGTAGAAAGGATGTCCTAATAATCAAGGCCCCCCTGAAAGCAAAAAGGACAGATAATTTTGACTACGTTAAAATGAAAAGACTGTCAATCAAAAGACATCATGAAGTGAAGCTGCAGACCATGAACCGGGAAAGGACGTTTCCACCACTGCACGCAGCTGAGGGGTCAGGACAGCAGTGCACCGAAGGGTTATACGATCCACAGAGAAAAAGGCAAGCCAGCCAGTGGGAAAAGTACCCCAGGAAAGACATAACTGACAGAAACAGACCAAAAAGACAGAAACCCACATGTGAATGGCCTACAAATATAAGGTGAGCAGATTTTAACATTGGTAAAGCGGGCACCGTTGGGGGGGTGGTCTTCATTAAAAATTTGCTCTATGTGGAGCAACAAAAATTTTCATTGAACGCAAAAATAGTATTGTAATATATATTTTTTTAATTTCAACATAAGTACAATTTACAAATATAATACATTAAAAAAAAATTATGTATAGGGCGGCACCTGAGGCTCAGGAGTAGGGCGCCGGTCCACCTGGGCAACCTTGCCCAGGAGGGCAGTAGGGAGTTTACATTAGCCTTTTCATTTCCGAATGAAGTTACATTAACCTCTTCATTCCCAAATGGAGTTACATTCACCTTTTCAGCAGCCGAAAACCTTATATTCCCTTCCCTTTCTCCCGCCATTCCCTAGCTTGTAGTGCATTCTTTCCAAAAATCGGGACTTTTTTAAAACACTGCAGGACGTGGGACAAATTGTTAAAAAGTGGGCCTGTCCTGCCAAAAGCAGGACGTCTGGTCACCTTACACAAATATCTGACGTGAGACTCCGCCACAGTATTAGTCAGACAAATGAAAATCAAAGCCACAATTTAAAATGTATTTTGCTACAGACAAATTAGCAAAAATTCAAAATTGATAATATCAAGTGTTGGTGAGGACTCAGAACAATGAGAACACACCTGTCATGGGAGCAGAGAGGGAGGTGACCCTGCAGCCCCTGGAGAAAACCTGGCTCATGGCACCAGGAGGTGCACCTGGGTATTTACAGCAGCGCCGTTGGTGACAACAGAAGGAAGTGAAGAACGGGAGTGCTTACCACACAGAACAGATAAACCAACTGCAAAATATCTTTTCAGTGGAATGCTACAAACCATACAAAGAAAAGAGATTAACCAATAAACTAGTGTTTGGGACATCACTACACACACGCGCGCACACACACACAGATTGTAAAACCATTAAGAACAAACAAAGGAATGATTAGCATCAACTCAGGAAATGAACACCTCTGCAGAGAATGCAGAACGAGAAGTAACACAAAAGGAATAGGCAAAATAAAAAATGATAATCCTATTTTTTATGCTAACTGCATACAAAAATTTTATTAACTACATATCCTACTTATGGCCACTTTTGTGTCTGACAACGTAAGTCAATTTCATCAAGGTGACAATGCTATTCTGTGCTTTCAGATGACAGTTAAAACCATGTAGAACAAGCTTATTTTCTCGTGGGTTCTTTCTGATTCCCTCCTTTTCCTTGGAAATCCAAGATAACAAACTCATCTCAGCACACATCCATAAATTAAGCACAAATGGAAATCTCCAGTGGGTCCACCTTTGGCTTTTTGTATTTCTTTGCAGCCTTTACTAAAACAAAGCTTTAGTAAATGACATGAGAGTCGGACTTGGACTCTAACTGTAAGACACCGACCAGCAGCAAGCCAGGCAATGAGAGATAAATATGGCTTCTCAGCAGTTTTCCAAGGACTATGTCAGCCTTATCATTCCAGCGCTACTGTGTAAATCTGATTTATGCAAATTGGACAAAAATTAAAACTCTAGTTTGGAAATTCAAGACGCTCCCAAATGCCAATATAAAAAGGTTAACAAGATAAAAAAATGAACACACAACATTGGCAGCATATCCATGAAATGAAGATACATTCTAATATTTCCTTCATGCAGGGATGCTGTTTCTGTAGGTTACATGTGCTCTTTCTAGAAATTAAAAATTAAATTACAGGATACAATTTAAAAGTCTACATTTTTTGAATGAACTACCACAGTTCCATTTCACCATTAAAAGTCATAAGAAATTTTAGTATTCACCAATGGTCTCTAAAACAACACTAGAATTTTACAAGTCACATAAAATGGCACTAACACTACATATTCATTCTATGAAATATTTTACTTGCAAATCAATTTACTCATGTTCTCCTGGAGCAAATGGCAAAGTGCAGTTACAAATTGCACAATACTACAAATAGATTTTCTCCAAATTATCACTCTCAGTTTTATGTCCCCAACTAAATAATCTTCAGATATTTGAATTTGTTTATTTGGAAAATAATAATTATAACAATTATAATATTTCCTAAGGGACCAATAACCTAGCAAATTAAATCCAGTGAAATATAAATTTGTCACCATTATCAATATTGGTGAACTAGATCAGGGAAAATGCTGTCATTTGATAAATAAATAAAAGCCATATATTGTTACCACTCAACAATAGTCATATAGATGATATCTGGGGCCATGAACAAGTTTCCTTATAATCAAAGCAAAGAAATAATGAGATCTGCATTAAACAGGATCTGACCCTAAATAACATGATCTTATTTCTGGCTTCACAGTGGAAATGACAACCTGGTGTTGCCTAAATATGTCTTGGGGTTTATTGAACCTGGTTATTCATGTTCAGATTAAAATGAAGGCAGGCGGGAGTGGTATGATTTTTTTAAAACCATGAAATCAAAGTAACATCTTTATCATCTCAGGAGCTGCCACTTCTAGTGTCTCTTTTCATAGTCTGTGTCAAGTTAAATAGTAAAGTAAGAGGTTTATGCAGCCACAAACCACACAGACTAATCCAAATCTCCAGGATGTACAAATCTAGATTATTTGGAGATTATCTCATAAAACCATGAGTGAACATCAGCTGGCTGATGAAGGTAAGGGCTTCTCTGAACATCAGTTTTCCAGGGAGTGATGCGTTCCAGGGCAGGAAATGAGCAGGTGCACTAGGAGCCAGAGACCTCCTCCCCGTAAAGCAGGCAGGTGGGAAGAAGTGGGGAAGCAGAGCCTGGGATGAGAAAGACCTGGAACGTTGTTCTGTGATGCAGAAATGCCTTCCCTGGCTGTGGCAAGGCCAGCCACAAGCCGGCAGAAAAAGAGCTTTCACCGAAAGCAATGGCAATATTGCATAGGGAGGGGACTGGTTTCTGGAGCAGCCAGCAGCCAGGGCAAAGATACCCGGTAAGCTCAAAGCCAGCATGAGAAGGTCAAGGGCATCCAGGACAGACTCTGGAAAACAGAAGAGTAGCAAGGCCACGGCTGGTTTGCAAGCATCAGCAAGGTTGCCTGGCTAAGTTTCCATGCCCAGCAACATGGCCCTTGTAAGCAGTGAAGGCCACAATTTGCCAGCGAGATGAACTGGCTGAAGGTGGGTGGAGTAAAAACGTGGAAAATTTGATGGGGAGGAATGTTTATTCCCTGAGGATCTCTGGAACATTTAAGAGACACTGCCTGGTGGGGTGCTTATAAAACTCGCTTCTAAAAAAGACAATGGTGGGACTTTTGACATTAGTAAACTGGACCCTAAGGAATGCAAACTCTACTTTCTATTTACAGTAGGTATGTCTGGATACACAGAGAAAGGAAAACACACAAGCTTGAGGGAAGGATCATACAAGACAAGTTCAAGGCAACTGGTCTCTGCTAGATTTTCATAGATTGGCTGCCAATTTCAGATCTCCCCCTACCTCCCTTACTGTAGTTACAAGTTTTCACAGTTTTCTAAAAAGGAGGAATTGAGTATGCCTGCTTTATTCCAGATGACACATTCCTTGGGGCCTGATGTTCTGAAACTGCTCTAAGATTCAGAGACATTTGAAGCACCTTACGCTGACACATGGCCATCCAATACCATGATACTTCCCTGCATTTTTTCATTTCATTACTTGTGTTTTAAGCCATCTTTAATGTTAATCATGTTAACACTTTGAATGCCATATAAGAGGCAATATTTTCCAGGAATAACAATGAATTCTTGTACCTTGGCCTAAGATGGAAATCATGAAAAAGTGAGACATTGTTTAACAAAAAGAATAAAGTTTATGAGAGGGCTGTTGCTAAAGAAGAAAGTTTATGAGAGGGATGTTGCTGGATTTCTTTCAACAGGGAAAGGGAAAAGACAGGGAGGCCCTCAAAAATACCACCTGGGTGTGGGACTAGTCACACTATGAACCCCATCAGTCATATCTGGGTACCCTCCCTCGAGCTCACATCAGTGTAACCCAAGGAAGAAATAGAAAGCCCAACACCTGCCTGCATGGAGGGGCAAGTTCACGACAGTTTCAAGCCAAAACCCAAGCAGCCAGAGATGGATTCTAGGTGAGACTTGGCATGCCCTCCCTCCCTCTCTCCCTCCCTCCCTCCCTGGCTCAGCCTCACTGTTCGCTTTGTAAAGAACACACATTGTCATGTATTACTACTTCCCACCAAAATTTGTCAAGATTTGGCTTTTATTAATTAAGCTTTTAATTTTTATATAATTGCAGACATACCTGCAGTTGCAAGACATGATACAGAGAGACCCAGTGTGCCCTTTGCCCAGCTTCCCCCGCTGGTAACACCTTGCAGGTGCCGGCAGTGATATAGTCAAGACACAGGGCAGCCCTCACCACAAACACCCCTTACACGGAGCCTTTACACCAGAATCAGCACCTTGCCTTTCTTCTTCACCTTTTACTCTAGGCAACCACAATTCTTCCACTGTTTCCATAATTGTGTTGTTTCAAGGACGTTGCATAAATAGTATCAGAGAGTAGACAATCTTTTAAGATCGACTTCATTTCCTCAACAATAATTCTCTGAAGAGTTATCAGAGTTGTTGCATGTACTGATGGATTAACGTGCACATATTAATAGTCCATTCCTTTTTATTGCTGAGTAATATTCCATGTTTCTAATATGGCAAAGTCTTTTTAAAGAAACATTCATCCATTGAGAAACATCTCACTTGTTCCCATTTTGAGGCATTTATGATTACAGCCACGATGAAAATCTGTGTACAAACTTGACGTGAATATAAGCTTCCGTTCCTTTGGGATAATTTCTGGGTTGTATGTTGCTTTCGTGTTAGTTATGTAAGAAATTGTCAAACTCTTTTCCAAAGTGGCTGTCACACTTTACATTCCTACTAGCAATGTGGTGACCATTTTGCCTGCCTTCTTGCAAGTATTTGGTATTGTCACTATTTTTTATCTTCTGCTAGGCATGGAGGGACACCTCATTTTGGTTTTAGTTTACATTGCCCTGAGAGCTAATGAGGCAGAACATATTTTCACTTTTTTTTTATGATCTGCACCTCCTCTTCAGTGAAACGTCCATGAATGTAATCATATTACTTTGCTCCGTTTAGTTTTAAGGTTGAGCTTTAAGAGTACTTTATATATATATATATTCTTGATGCCACCAATCCTGTCACATGTTTAATCTGCAAATATTTTCTGTAATGTTTCTTTCATCCCCTCAATAGGGTCTTCAGAAGAGCAAATCTTCTTTATTTTGATGGAGTCAAATTTATTATTTTTTCCTTTTATGTATTTTGCATTTGGTGTCCAATCTAAGAACATTTTGCTTCGCCCTAGATCCTCAAGGTGTTCTGTTGTGTTTATTGCTAAATGCTTTGTAGTTGTCTGTTTTATATTGAAGTCTGCAATCCACTGTGACTGCATTTTCATATAAGGTGTGAGTTCCAGCTCAAGGTGCTCACCTTTTGCCTCTGGATGGCCAATGCTCCTGCACTACTTATTGTACACACTGCCTGTCCCCCATTCAATTGCTTCTGTACTTTTGTCCAAAATCAGTAGGAGACATTTGTGTGACTCTATTTCCACATTCTTTATTCTGTTCCACTGTCCCACGTATCTACCCCTCTTCCAACACCACATAAGTGCACAATGAATATTGAAGCCAGGTAGACTCATATCTCACAGTTTATTATTCTTACCTACAATGATTTTAGCTATTCTGGTCACTTTACTCTGTTGAATCTTCCAATCCATGTTCATGATGTGTGTCTCTATTTATTGAGATCTTTAAATTCTTTCATTGGTGCTTTTTAGTTTTTAAATATATATCAAAATATAGATATATATCAAAATATTTCATATTTTTGAGGGAATGTAAGTGATATTGTATCTTTAGTTTTAGTGCCCACATTTTCTTGATAATACATGGAAATACAACTTATTCTTGTAGGTCTACCTTGAATCCTGTGAACTTGGTGCATTCACTTTTATTAGTTATAGAAGGGATAATTTATCTTTTTTTGATTCTTTGAGATTTTCTGTGTATACCAGCATGTCATCCAGAAATGAGGACAATTTTATTCCTTCCTTTCCAGCTATCATGTCCATTTTCTTTCTTATAGCATTGCACCCGCCAGCACTTCAGTACTACTTTAAGTGGTGAGAAGCTGCACACATACCTTATTCATGGTTTGGGGAAAGCGTTTACTCTTTCATCAGGATGCAGAATGTTAGCTGTGGGTATCTTGTAGACAAGCTTTTATCAAGATGGAAGTTCCCCTCTGGATGTAGTTTGCTGAGAGGTTCCTTTTTTTCACAACTATAAATGGGTATTGAATTTTGTCAAATGCTATTTCTCCATCCATTTGATATAATTATATAATTTTTCTCCTTTAGTTTATTAATATTGTGGATTCTATTGATTTTGAAATAGTGAGCCCAAGTTCTATCCCTGGAATAAATCACACTTGATTACAGTATGTAATTCTTCTTATGTATTGCTGAATCCTATTTGCTCACATTTTGATAAGAAACGTTGCATCAATATTTATGAGCTTTATTGCTCTGTACTTTTTCATGTATACATACTGTCATTAACTGGTTTTGGTACCAAGGTAATGCGAGGTTCATAAAACTAAGTAGGAAGTGTTCTCTGTTCATCTGTTTCCTGGAAGAGTTTTCTTAGAATTCTTCTTACATTTGTCTCAGAACATTTAGCAGACTTCTCCAGCGGATCAAACTGAGCTGGCCAGTCCCTTCTTTGGGGGAGCTGTTCAGTTACAAAATCAATTTTCTCAATGAGTATAGTCTGGGCTTCTTTGCCTCTTTGCCCTGTCAATGGAGGCCTGTTCGCTGTCTATGGTAAACATATCTTGTCCTGCAAGCCTCCATCTCGCTCTTACTCTGTAAACCTACCTTTCTTTTCCTCAATCAACTTTGTTTCATGTTCACCTAAAAAAAAATTAAAAAATAAAAATAATTACAGTGTTAACCAGAGTATTTAATCTCATATTATTTGAGTTGTGGCGGTATGGGCTTTATTACCCCCCAAATTGGTTCATCTTATTTAGTTGCCAAATGTATGTCTGTGGAATATTCACAGTATCCCGTTATTATCCTGCTTTCTTCAGTGTTGGGGGTATAGCTCCTGTTTTATTTCTGATGTAAGAAATTTGCATCTTCTCTCTTTTTTTTCCGTTGTCCAACTTAATAGATGCTTGTCACTGTACTGATGCTTACAAAGACCAGCTTTTTGTTTCATTGATTTTCTTTATTACCTTTCTGTTTTCAATATCATTGACTTACGCTGTCATCGTTAATATTATTTCCTTTGATTGCTTTGGGGTTCTCATCTTTTTATTTCTGACTCCAGAGGCGAGATATCATTAAGTTGGCACTTTGCATCTTTCCAGATGAACACATTCATTGCTACACATTTTTCTCTCAACACTGCTTTTGCTGAAAGAATAAAGATGTTTTATTTTTATTCAGTTTAATATATTTTTAAAATTTTCATCCAAATTCCTCTTCAACCCATGTATTTAAAAACATACTTTCCAGTTTCCAAGCGTTTCAGAGTTTACTGATATTTTCCTGATACAGATTTGATTTCTGTTTGATGTCTTCACAGTACTTATAAAGAACTTGGAAGCCATCACTCTTATCTTTACCATAAAATAAAAACACCTGAACAAGCTGAAAATTAATGGATTTTCCTGGGTATATCAGAAAATTGAGCTCACAGGGCAAACTACCACCCTAAAACCAAAGGAGACAGGCAAATCCAGAGAATTACAGCCACGATCTGTTTACATGGAGCAAAAGCTGCTGAAGGCATAAACTGATGGCAACACTTAGAGACCAGTTTTGCTGAGCTGCAAGGCTCTGTGTGGAGAAGTGAGATGAGAAACTCTGGAGGGCGCGGTCTTGGGGGAGCGACAGCTTCCACATGTTCCCTTCAGGAACCACACCCAATTTTCATGGTGGAGAGTCCTGAAGGTTCCTTTCTGGTTGGGCAGGGGTAGATAAAAGTAACCACTGTGAAATAGGTTCAGAACATTCTCCACACCAAAGACTGGCTCCCCAAGGTCGAAGTCTTCACTGGAGTCTCCTAAAACCTTCGGAAAGAGCATCTCCCGGACTCCAGTCCCTGTTAGTTTTGCATTGTGCGATGGAGAGGGAACCAAGGTTAGGAAACATTTGCAAAGGTCACAACCTAGGGATACAAGTCCACTAAAGACTTAGATGTAATTGTGATAGTACACTGCCCCTCCCACCTACCCCACCTCCATGCCACCAGTGCCCAGAGCAGCAGAGGTGAATTAGTAGGAGTCCCTAGGGAAGCCCAATGACAGCAGGGGAGATGAAGGCAGGGACATCAGAAGCCTCCCAAGTCTTTTCTCTCAGTTCTAGCCATGTTACCCCTAAGCAATTTGAACACTATTTTTTCCTTTTTACCTGGATAGCTTTTCTTGATCATTCAGGGCTGATGTGAATCATTCACATCTACCATGCACACATGGACAGAAGCCATTCTGAATGTTCCACAAAATAGTGTAAACCCCTGGTCTCAAAGATGAGACTGCGAGCTGAGTATGTAGCAACTGCCCTGGATTTGCCATTTCCATGCTTTCAATTTCCTAGTTATGTGACAGTTTTTGTCTCTAAACATAAGTTCACTGAAGCAAGGAATTCACATGTTTCCCTTTTATTGTTAGTTCTTCCTGGATCATAGAAGGATATCAATAAAATACACGGAACTCAACAGACCAGAATAATTTCAAACTGCAACTCAGACGCTTTTTGATTCAATTCTGTTTATGACAATTTATTTCAGTTCGAGCTGAAAAAAATGCATGGATATGATTAAGAAAAAAAAAAAAAAGAGGAAAAGAATACCTATCAGAAGAGAAGACCAAGAAGTCAGAGGGGTCCCAGATAGACAGACTAGTAACTGCTTCACCATCTTACACCCCACCTCAGTTCTTACCAGCCTCATGATTTCTGTGTTGATGGAATGAAGAGGGACATTTGAAGACACACAGTATTTGAAATAACCTCTTTCATGCTTATGGGACTTCAGAGGTCCAGAAACATATTTCATTTTCCCTAAGAAATGTAATCTGATATGAGACTTTCCAAATATATTACAAGATAATGTGCAAAGGCATTCATTCACTTAATACATTTTAAGTACCATAAACAGAAATATACCTAGAACTTTGATTTATCAGTATTATGTGCGGACCATTACACATGCTCAGAGTCTGAAATTGTTTCTAGGTGATCTGGCCCAACCTGCACATGATGTGGGAAGCATATCCACCTGCTTTCTGAAATGAGACTGAGCCTCTATTTGGTTTTTCTTCAGTCATGGGAAATCTATTCCTTTGAAAAAAAAATTGTCCCACTGTTTAACAACTGTAAGTATTAGGGATGTCTTTCTTCTGAATCTAAGTTTGCTTTCTTGTTGTCCCTACCTACTGTTTTGTATTTCACTTTCTGAAGTATTACAGAATAAATCTGTTTCATCTCCCACATGGTGGCACTTTGAGTATTTGAAGGTAGTGACCTTGTGCTTTTTAGGCTAACTAGCCCCATGTCTTATTAGTATGATATGATATAAAAAAACTTACAACTGATGATCAGAAAAATAGTTTTCCTGTCTTGAGTGGAATTTTAAAAATACATTAGAACTTAAAAGGTTAGCATTTGTGATTTTTATTATTCATGAGTCATTTTGAAAGTCATGACATGTACTGATTTATAATTTCTAGAGGACGATTTTATGTGAGGCTTGTTGAAAAAGTGTATCCTTCGACTAAGGAGGACCCCTACCTCCTGGCTGTCACATCATAGAAGGACAAATGTATATGTCATACTGTATTTGCAAATTTGAAGATGATGATATTTCATGAACTAGCCCTTGAAGTTGTTACTACGTGTGTCTATTCTACATATAGTGATGTGTTACAGTTCAATTTTGTTTGAGCAAAAGACTGGTTATTGTTTCCATTCCCAGTCCTGGTGTTGGTTCACATATCACATCAACCCCAGAAAAGTAATTACCCTTCCTTAGGCCAACAAAACTTGATAAATTGTAAAAGCCTTCCAGGGGAAGTCTTCCCATCACCTAGTTGCAGTAATAAATCAACTGGGCAATCCCATCTAAGAGTCACTTTATTATTGCGTGTGTATAGAGAAAATGACTTTCTCCTTTAGCACTGCTTAGTTAGGAGGTAACAAATATTATAGTAACATGAAAAACATGACCTTGAAGCAATATTGTCTCCATTGATGTGTAATTGGTATTTAAAAATTAATAATTTTGAGTGGCACCTGTGGTTCAAGGGAGTAGGGTGTTGGCCCCATATACCAGAGGTGGCAGGTTCAAACCCAGTCCCGGCCAAAAAAAAACCTGTAAAAATTAATAATTTGGGATAACATATTTGGATCTTTTTTAGTTAGACATTCATTAATTTCTCTGTGATGATGACAAAGCTTCAGTAACATCTCATGCTTGGCACCTGTCGGAACATGGGAGGTCGTTCCTGAATGTGGGGGTTCTGAGGGGTCACTCTCCCTACCTCTCCTCAGTCCTGTCCTGCTTCTGGCCTTTGCCCCAGAACACTCAGCCTACCTGACTGCTCTCTCTGCTTCTTGTGCCCTTGCAAAAATCTCAACTTGGCTTCTACTGAATGCTTTCCTATTGATTTTCAAACAAAACCCAGGATCATCGCTGTGTCTCAAAGACTCTGCATAATCTACCTCTACCTTGGCTTGCAAGGTTACTCTGCCAGTAGAGTGCCACAGGGTGAGTAGGTGCGTTAAGTGCAGCAGTTCAGAGAGTAACACTATCAGTGTGACTTAGCACTGGTGAGTAAATCTTCATCACCTGGTGCAGACAGCATGTGATGGGCTCTGTGCCATGCCACTGCTGCCTTTCTTTTGCACTCTCTGCTGTTTAGAGAGATGGAGAATCAATCCTAACTTCCTGGAAGAGGGAGTATCTACCATATTATTTGTAATTCTTTCATAAGAAATTTATCCCTACTCATTTTACTTTTCATTTAATCATTTCTTTTTTATCCCCCCCAAAGAAACTTATTTTATTATACAGATTCTTTTCTTTTCTTTTTTTTTTTCAAAATATTAAGGGGTACGGCTCAGCGCCTGTGGCTCAAGCAGCTAAGGCGCCAGCCACATACACCTGAGCTGGCGGGTTCAAATCCAGCCTGGGCCCGCCAAACAACAATGATGGCTGCAACCAAAAAATAGCCAGGTGTTGTGGCGGGCGCCTGTGGTCCCAGCTACTTGGGAGGCTGAGGCAGGAGACTCGCTTGAGCCCAGGAGTTGGAGGTTGCTGTGAGCAGTGAAGCCATGGCACTCTATCCAGGGGGACAGCTTGAGGCTCTGACTCAAAAAAAAAAAAAATATTAAGGGGTACAAGTGCTTGTGTTACACAGATGAATTGTATAACGCTGAAGTCAGGAATTCTAGGGTGTCTATCATCATAACAGTGCACACTGGACCCAACAAGTAAGGTTTTATCCCTAAACCCCTCCCACTGTCCCCATTTCTTAGTTTCCAATGTCCTTTATACCATTTATGCCCATGTACATCCATCGTTTAACTTCCACTAATTAGTGAGAACATGTGATGTTTGCTTTTCTATTCCCAAGATACTTCACTTAGGATAGTGGTCTCTAGTTCCATCCAAGTTACTTCAAAAGACGTTATTTCATTCTTTTCTATAGCCAAGTAGTACTCCATGGTATGCATACACAGTTTCCTTATCCACTCATCAATTGATGGGCACTTAAGTTGGTTCCATATCTTTGCAATTATGCATTGTGATGCTATCAGGTGCCAGTGTCTTTTTTTATATAATGACTTCTTTTCCTTTGGATAAATACCTAGTAGTGGGATTGCTGATCAAACAGTAGATCTACATTTAATCCTTTGAGGAATCTCCATACTGTTTTCTGTGGAGACTGTACTAACTTATAGTCCCATCATTATAAACATATATATTTATTTTATCCTGTGGATAGAAAATAAATCCTTTAAAAATTTTTCATCACTCAAATTATATAACCTTTGCCCACCAGAAGCTCTTTCAAAGTGTTTTTCTCTGTTTTAGTTGGGTTTTCTGTCATTGCTAATAAGTCTTTCTTCAGATATATGTATTGTTAAGTATATGATTCCTGTCAATAGTTTGTCTTTTTATACTCTGAATGATGTATATGATCAAAAAATGCTCTTAATTTTAAACTAAGCCCAATTTATGAAAGCACTTGATAAAATGAGACACCTATTTAAAATTTTTTTAAGTCAGCAAACTAAGAATAGAATGAAACTTCTGTAATCTAATAAAGGCTACCTACACAAAACCCCTACTACTTTCAGAATACTTTTAAGTGTTAAATAATGAACATCTTTGGCCAGAGTCAGAAAGGAGAAAAAGGTATCCAACATTGCCACTTACATTTAATATTATACTACTGTCCTAGTCAGTAGAAAAAGGAGTAGAAAAAAAACCAAAATGTCTCACAATTGAAAAAGAAGAAATAAACCTATTATTCTTCACAAATGACACACTTATACATGTAGAAAGCTTTATAAGGTTATAAAAGACTTAATATGAAATAAGTGGATATGACAATGTTCTTGAATAGAAGGCCAATATATAAAAATGTATTGCAATATAGTAACCATAAACTTAAGGAAAATAAAATTCTAAATACCATTTATAATAGCACCAAAAATTAAACAATTAGAATAAAAATGGTTGTGACTTCTACACTGAACACTCAAAAACATAACTAAGAGAAATGAATGATTATCTAAATAAGTGAAAGAACATACCATGTTCATGGATTCGATAAATAAATATTGTTAAAAGAGTACATAGATTCAGTACATGGGATGAATAAATTCTGGAGGCCAATGTATAGCATGGTGACTACAGTTAATAATACTGTATTGTATACTTGAAATGTGCTATGAGAGTTTGTCTTAAATGTCCACACCAAAACAAACAAAAACTTGTGACTATATAGGGTGATAGCTATGTTAATTAGCTTAATTGTGGTAATAATTTCACAATGTATACCTACATCAAACATTATGTTGTACACCTTAAACATATATAATTTTTATCTGTTATATCTACCTTAATAAAGCTGGAAAAAAACTTTAAGTACACCCAAATGGATGATGGGGTTAATACACCCACACATGTAATCAGTTAGATCAGACATAGAACATACCACATTGTAAGCAAATAATTGTAGTGTAAAGCAAATAATACAAACTAAGGAGAAATCTCGAGATTTTTGAATACAAAGACTCAATGCACTGCTAACCAAAATTTCACAATATTTGTTTTACACAAATTAGCAAGTCATTTTAAAATTTTTACATTAATGGAAGGAGCAATGATGGTCCAGACAGTGCTAACAAAGAATGAAGCTGAAGAACATACAACCCTTACATCAGTACAGGGTTATACCAGGCCAGAGTCAGATAAGTAGACCGATGTAATGGGCTGGAGGTTGATAATACCCTCAAAATTGTACAGTCATCCAGTTTAAGACAAAGATTCCATGGTGATTTATCAGAGAGGAGAAGGAATAATCCATTGAGTAGAGACCCTCCCCCCAAAAAAATCTTGGTCCCTCCACTTTACACTAAGCAAAAAATTAATTTGAAAAGCTCCACAGACCTAGCACCTGCAGTCCCACCTACTTGGGAGGCTGAGGCAAGAGAATCGCTTAAGCCCAAGAGTTTGAGGTTGCTGTGAGCTGTGACACCATAGCACTCTACTGAGGGCAACATAGTGAGACTCTGTCTCCAAAAAAAACTTCACAGACCTAATAGAAAAGCTAAAACAAAAATATTTCTAAAGAAAAACAGAGTATCAGTCTGATCTTAAGAAAGAAAAAGTATTCTTTTTTTTCTGACTGGGGCTGGGTTTGAACCTGCTGTCTCTGGCATATGGGGCTGCCGCCCTACCCTCTTGAGCCACAGGTGCCGCCCAAGAAAAAGTATTCTTAAGTAATGAACACCCCAATGGCACCAACCAGGGTATAAAAATGTTTTTTCTGTCCTTCTTCTGAAAAATTTATATCAAGAAACACTTTTTTAAATCTGAGTGTTTTCCTAAATTTCTTCAATTGTATATCCTGCACCAATTTTGGCAATCTTTTTCCATTTGCTTAAAACTCCACTTTATACTTAAAATTGTAAAATAAAGAGATTTAACTAAATATTGACTAAATCCTTTAACCTCCAGCATATGATCATTCTGATATATTAGAGAGGATTGCTTTTTTCTCTAGCACTTAGTTTTTTTAAATATAAGATTACAAAATATTTACATAATAGTTTAAGGAATAAAATCCTTCATGATTTTGAATGGCTGAAATAAAGTCTTTTTGCACACCAGCTATACTTGTCAAATGGCATGAAATTTCTTCAGTACCAAATAATCACTTGTATCACCTCCACGTGAGATGTTTCTAATATCGAGACTTTAGGGTAGCTACTGAAACTGCCGACTGCACCCCAACCATGGAATGAAACTGTCTTGTCTGGAATGCTGGATCTGTAAGCACCACCATGCGAAGAGACAAAGCACTTTACCGAAATTGCCCCTTCCTTTTTCCCCCATATAGAGTAGTTGCAAAAATATTTTTAAGACTTTGTAAGGTGACTATACAAATAGCAATCCTAAAAATTGTATATATTTGCATAATATATTGTCAGCTGCTTTTATCTTTATAAAGCTATATATGAAAAAAACAAGAGTAAAAGGCATAAAAAACAAACTGATTTAACTTTGCTCCTTGGCATTTGAATAGGGGCAGTCAACTGGGCACTGCAGTGAGTGATTCTGATACGTGATCTGATCTCTGGTTTCATGTGGACACTGGTATCTCTACACATTTATGGGTAAGTGACAAATACTTGAAGACTGAATCTTTTACAATTTTTCTTTTAGCAAGGGTATGTACCTTTGTTGAAGGAATCAGAAAACTTAATAGTTTTGAAAAGGATAGTGGAGAAATTAGCCGCCTTTAGACAAAATTTTAAAATAGCATCCACTGATTAGCTCTGATTACAAAAGTAATAAAAATTCCATGAAAACAATTTACTAGAGGCATAAAGAGGGACCCACCATTCTGTCCCTGGGGACAGTTACAACAGCATATCAGTGTATTACATTCCATCAAGTCTTTTCTCTTTAGATGTAATTTTAAGTGAAAAGATAAAAATTATTATAATATAAAATTTGGTTAGTAAAATATAGGTATATATATCTCTGAACAAAAAAAGGAGAGGGAAGCAATCTGTCTGTTCAGGAATAAACTGAACAACTTTACAAACCATTTTCACTTTTCATGAAATAAAACGCCTCACAGTTTGGAAATCACATTTGCATTTAAAATCGCAAAATGATGGCAATGGAATTATTTGATCTTACTTTCTAAAATCACTTCAAGATGAGAAAATCAAAACTTCTCAATAAAAAAAAAAAGAGCTCAGCCCCTGCCTTAGCAGCCCAGCATGTCTGGGCCTTGACTGTGGGCACCCCTGGACCTGTCCAGCTCCCCTCTGTCCCTTCAGAGATCTCATCTCCTGCTCTGGGGCTCTGGCCACATGAGACCGTGGACTGCCTTCCCAGGGGCTCCATGGAGTCCACTTTCTGAAACACGAGCACACCTAACTCCCTCACTCCGCTGCACACCAGGGCCATCTCACTCTGCGTCCTCAGGTCCACCAAGTCTGTCATAGCCATTTGCACTCATTGGTGGGTCAACCACCTCACTAGCTCTTACCTGAACACAGGAAGCCATAGTCCCTAATTAACCACAACACGTGTCCAGGACCCCCACACCAGCCTTCTCTCCCGTAACCACAGCACAGCTCTTCCGCTCACGGTTTCCAATTCCCATACACCCAGTTCCATATACGAACATGCACTACAGCACTTCGGAATAAATAAAAAGGACCAAGACGCTGTTTCTTTCTGCTTGGGTAATAATTTCAGACATGGCATTAGAAGAGTTTGCTGCCTTTTCATGAAGGAGGAAAAACAGCCACAACTGTGTCTGTTGGCACTGCTGCCTCCCTTATCAGCTCACACTGCTCTTTCTCATTTTCACTTTCTATGATGACAGCCCCACTGCAGCCTGTAACATAATCCCTAGGGTTGAAATGGAGCCTAGCAAATGCTCCATGGGACTCACTTCTCCACTTCACTGGGTGTTCTATTAAGAGTTCTCTGATGACAGCATCTGACCAATGGCAAACACCTAATCAGTGGTTAGAGCATTGACCATTTTAACTTCCGCCCATCTACTCCCTCATTTCCACTGGCCAAACTTCTGTTCCTTTGGGAGTGTGCCTGGTGTCTCCCATTGATCCCTTTTTCTGCAGGAGAGCTCCCCAAGTTCAAGTGTCAGGTCCCACCTGCCACTCTTAGCCATCTTTATGAGTTGAAACTGCTGGGCCATAGAGCATAAGAGCAAGCGGCTCAGTTGAAATGCAAAGCCTTCGTTCAGGCCCATGCCTCAGCTGTGCCTATGACAGCTGATGACCCAAAAAGTTTTCTTTACAAAATGTTAACCACAGCACACTGAAAATACTTCACATGGCCACATGTCAGACAGTGAGGACATCTACAGATTGAAAACATGCGCCTTGTCAGAGCCTTTGAACTCTATCAGGAGATATGTCCAGAGTGTATGGGACCTAATCTTGGCTGGAGGCCTGGATTGCCGTCGCAATAACACCATGAGCATATGAACTAGGCTGGGAAATTTTTTCAGACACACTTAATTTCCCCTAGGATAACGGTTGGCTTATTGTGGCACCAGGCCAGACTCCTGGGGTCCTCAGAGAATTGTAGACTGTGCAGCATTTGATGACACCAATACTTTCAGCTTCCTGGATTGAAGCTATGACTCTCTCAATAAATTTTCTCTTCCTCCCTCTCAGCTACATGAGAAGAGTCTTTGAAAGGCCATGTTTTAGCTGTGTGCCATCTGGCTATAAGAAACTGCAGTTGCCAACATCAGGGAAACAGGTCTCTCTCCTTAGGCTTGTAAACAACCGTGAACAGGAAGGTGAAATGAGAATTTAGAAGCATTCGCGGCTCTTAACAGGGTAAGTATTTATGTCTTCAATTTCGGACTATTACAAGAAATGATCTGAAGTAACTTATTATACAAATAATTGCAAAGTTTTTAAAAAGCCAACTAAGGCAAAGAAAAAATACAAGTAGGAAAAAAGAAATGAAGTCTTACATTTCTTTGCAAGAATTCAAAGGTAGGAGATGTCACTCCGAACGCCTGAGTATACAGAGAGTAAAGAAACAGTTGCTCAAAATAAGCAAATAAGCTTCTTTTCCTGATACTAAGATGGTAAAGAAATTTAAATTCTGGAACTTCACAAAAAAGACTTTTGGAATTTATTAAATTATGGCCTCAAAAATATCTCTATAATACATGCGAAAACCGTTTGCCAGTATTTCTTTTAAGGCTCATCAATTCAAACAAATGACATGACACCAATTTGATCAGAACAACCACTATGAGCTAAAGTACAGCAGTGTAGCCACCTATCTGCTTGTTTGACCCAAGAATCAAATGCAGACTGACTAGAAGACAAGGAAGCCATTCACTCAACTCACACAAATACCAGGTAATGCCATCACCTAACTAACTCCTGTTAGGACAGAGTCCCTAAAGCAGACATACACACATAGGACAAAGGACAAGTCACAGGCTTAGGAGAGCACTCTTTAGACAGGAAAGCAGTTCAGTGTAGTTCACCCTCCCCTAGGTTAACTTCTGAGCAGGTGGGAAGTTAACCAAGTGGAATACAGAAGAGTGAGAAAGGAAAGCTGCGTGAACCATCAAACAGAGGACCAGGGAGCTGTTTTCACTCCATAGTTCATCCCTTAAATTAAGTAAAAGTCGTCATCTGTGAATGTTATTGGGCACAGACTTTTATAATGCCACATGGGGAGATGAATGTCCGTGTCCCTTATCGTGTGCAGGGGAATAGACGGGCAGAACGCTACAACAGAAACTGAGCTCTGGATCTACATCAGCGATGTATCTGGAAGTTCATCGCTACATCGTGACCTTTCTAGCAGGGTTGTTGACTCTGAGGAGTCAAGCGTCTTTGTTCCCTAACTTGACTACATTAGTTGAACTTGCAACTGCAATCAACTGAATATAATGAAAACCAGTAATAGATGAATGCAAAAAGCTAGCCTTATCTATGAAAACTAAATAGAATGCTCTAGAGTACTAAAGAGCTGAATGGCCGAATTAATTGCTTTCAAGCAAGGTAAAGGAAAGGAACTATCAGGGGAGGAAAAGTTAAAATTCTTAAAGGCCTCTGTGCTCAAATTGCATTGCAAACGTCTTTCATTTTCAACTCCTTTTTAAGGAACCTTTAAATGGAAAGTGTTGATATTATGACTGTAGTTTATGCAAAAAAAAAAGTGAATGCCTATCAATGGCCTCTAGGCTGTCTGAATATAAGCTCTTAGATTGAGCTGTTCTCCCAGCTTTCCTTCCATACCTTCCCCCTCAGGAGCCTCCACAGATGCCTTATGTCTTTGTTTGTTTGTTTGTTTGTTTGTTTTTTTCACCTGCATAGTGAAGAGCACGTTGTCCAAGAAGCGAGATTACCACCTCTCAGGTAGTTCTGCCCGCGGACAGCGCCCCTTCCATGGCTGTTAGGCGGCTGTCATGGTACCAGGCCTGTGCTTGGTTTAACGCTCAGCTGTCTCCTCTGGAGCTAAGCTTAACTTTGAACTTACAGGCTGCAAGGGGAGTCGAACGGAATGCGGAGCACGCACTGCGGGACCGGAAGCGCTCACCGCGCAGCGGCCCTAGGCCTGCGCACGCGCGGGATCAAGCCCAGCAGCGCAGCCCACAGCACCTGTGCGAGGCCGTCGACGCCGGTTCTGCGTATTGGGTGCTCTGGGCCCTCGAGGGGCTGGACGCGGCAGGATGTGGGTCCAAGTTGGTTGGTGGGAGAGACGGCAGCTGCGGCTACAGCAGAAGGGTGGTGGCAGGGACAGCACAGTGGCGGGCGGTGTTGTGGGAGAGGGCAGAATCGGGACGCATGGTGGGGCTGCTTGCCTGCCTCTCTCGGGCACCCGCCCTCGCACAGGCACCTGCCCCAGCTTTCCCGCCCCAGCACCCAGCCTGCCAAATCAGTCAGTACATTATTACAGAACAAAAGCACATGCTGGGTATCACCATAGAGCAAATCCTGAAGTTATGAGAACTCCTTAATGAGTTTAGAATCTCTGCTTTTAAAAGCTGGTACAGCACTGCAAAACAAATTACTGGTGCAGAACTACAGATATCTATCTTACGAATGTTAAATTTCGTGATACTCACGTTAAATGGAAAAGAACACTATTTTCTTATGAAGCTTCAGGTAAACTAGTTGTTAATAAGGAAGACAAATGTCTTCTTTGTAATTGAAGCTTTAGCAACGAAAGTCATAAACAGGTATTTTTGAGTTATACACAAATCATGAACACACTTGCAGTTTCTCAGAGGCCCCACAAATTATAGAAAACGTCAGGAAAAAGAACATTAAAATAGTATTTTATAAATGTATATATACTTAAATTGAGATTTATACAAAAGTGATCTGTAGGAAGAGTTAAATCTTTATAGAAAAATTGTTCAAGGAAAATCATCAACTCCAAATATACTAAAATTTATACTTTGGAATGATTTACTAGAACTTTATCCCAATGTTGTCAAAGTTTAGTAAATATCCATGATAGCTACAGTAACAGTTGTATCAGCAGAAAGATTCTTCACAAAATCAAAAATAAAATAAAAAGATATTTGCAATCTTGTATTTTCCAAGAGCAACTGATATCAATTTCAGTCATAGCAACTGAAAATGTAGTTATTAAAAGTATAAATTCAATAATATAATAAATTTCCAGAAAAGTGAACTAGAAAAACATGGTCGATCAAAACATCACATGAACTTTATATTGTTATTTATCATATAAATTGTAACACCCTAAAACTATTTTTTACAATTTGTAAATTCTTGCTATTATTCATGTATCCCTATTATAAGCGATAAAATATTTTAAACAGAAAAAAATTATATTTTAGTATCTTTACCATCACTATTCCTCCGCATTTTGAATAAGCCCTCTATCTTTGTCTTTTACTGGGGAGAGAATTTACGGATCTTATCTACAGAAATTTGGTTTCTAAATTTTTTAATATTAGCTGGACTCTTCTGACCACAATTTCTCTTCAAAAAAGTAATGCATTAGTGATGTTGTACCAACTTTATTAGAAAGGAATTTTGGTACTTGGAGTACCTCTCTTCAGAAACAAAGGAATTTTTTTAAATTATGGACTTTCCCCATAGGTTTCTTATTTCTTTCTTAAAGACTATTATCTTTCTTTGGAGATTTTCCATCTTCAACCATCACTGACAATAACTTCATAAAGAGTGACTATTGGTTTGGGGGAGGAGCACGGTTATAGTTAGCAACATAAAGACCATCAAAACTGTTTTAAAGTGTTCATATCCTGAAGGAACCCTTTAGGTTCCATTGGGGAAAGGACAATTAGCCAAAGTGCTGGGGGGCACCTGTGGCTCGAAGGAGTAAGGTGCCAGCCCCATATGCCGGAGGTGGTGGGTTCAAACCCAGCCCCTGCCAAAAACCACAAAAAAAAAAAAAAAAAAGCCAAAGTGCCTTTCTAAATCCCTAAGAATTTTTGGACCATGGAGGCTTTTATCCATGCCTGTAAGAATTTACTGTTTTGTTGGAGCCAAGAAGCAAAGTGTTAATCCAGTGAAGGAGATAAGATTACTAAGTTTTTCAGCTTCCCCAGGGCCTCTGAAAACTGGTAAGAAATAGGGAAAACTAATTTTGTTTAGAAAACACTGGAAACAAAAAGTCAGTGAACCTCTCACTCAAGCTTTAGGGGACAGGAAGCAGCACAGCCCCCCTGGGCCCTCCCTGCCCCCGCTGCCCTGCTCACAGACCAGCCCACACCTCCTTCCAGGAGGCTCCCTCCAGCTGCCTGCCCAGTGGAGGAACCTTCTCCAGAGTGGCCACTTGTCCAGGACACCCTCCCTTGTGACAGATCAGATGATTTCCTGACTCACTCAAGATCACTGGTCAAAGACATTGCCATTCTCTAGAATTACCATACAGAGTTCAAATTCCAGACTTTCCACTTGTACCAAAGCACAGAAAAGTAACTATTGCTTTAAAAAAAAGAAGGAAAAAAAAATCCCTGTCTTAGTCACAGAACCTATTTGCTTTTCCTAGAGGAGGTCATTTCGGAACTAGGTTTTTGCTCCCAGAAAAAAAAGGAAAATGTCTCACAAAAGTCTGTGGAGAGATTTTGACCTACAAACTCATTTCTGGGACTTAAAGCATAATATCTATCAACAAACCCATTCATTTCACATATTTAGCAAATGTCTATTCTGACCAGATCTACTGTAGAATCTTTTCACTCCACCACACGCAAAGTAACTTCTAGAATTCCTATTTTAATGATCTTTTGTTACTAAACTTTTTTGCTACTTAAAATTTACCATGGTCTAGATATTGAAAAGAGAATCTTATTCTCTTTGATTTTAAATGTTAAAGTAGTCTTTTGAGGAACATGTCCATTATCTGAGTTACTGTTCTTTGTGAGTTTGTGTCTCAACACATTTTTAGGAACCAAGCTCAGTATCTTAGTCCTTGGGCAGTTTCTGGCTCCCCCACTTCAGCTCTGCCAGGGCACATTTTTGTGAATGATACATGTTAAAGAAATTCCTCTAAATAACAGGTTTTAGGTTTTTACTAGGAAGGAAAGAAATCTAATAGTTACTAACTCTCACATGATTTAATTTTATAATTTATCACATAAATATTGTTAGCCTCACCTTAGGGCTTTATTTTTTCCAAATCACAGTCAGTAGAAGAGGCTGAATTTGAAATGCTTGTGTGTCTCTCTATATCTGCACATACATTTCCTTGTAGCTAATAAGAAGCCTGTTATCCAATTATATAGCATGATCAATAGGGCAAACAACTTATCTTCATATGGAAAATTATAATCACAGATTACTATGAATAGAAGCCCTTCCCATGTATTTTACATAACGGGTCAGTTTACAAATGGGAGTGGAAATGTGAATTCTACATTCTTCTTCTGAGTTTTCCTATCCAGTCTCCTATATTCTATCCTGGAAAGAATGTGAATTATTTGATAAAAGATTGTGAGATGACTTGAAAATTACATACAAATACTTGACAGAAACAGTGGCCAGTTGAAACTTCCTGTGTTTCTCAAACTTCAGAATCCCTGTGGAGTTTTTCAATAATTCACATTTTCTCCTCCCGCCCCTGGATGTGTTTTAAACACGATTCTAATGGAGGTGACCCATGGAGCAGACTTTGAGATTTGATCTGGAAACTGAATCAAGAGGGTAGACGGGAGCAGTGTGGCAGCAATGGCGCTCCCCACGTTCAGACACCCGATGGAAATGCAGTCCAGAACCCCCACTGTCGGCCACAAGTAATGAAAATTGAATCATCAAACTCTTCACTGAAATAACAGTGAAGCTGCGAATAACAAACAGGCTTGTTTGTACAGTTTTGAATTTCTGTTCCTAACGGGAATGGGAGAACCCTCCCACAACTAGCACCACAAATGTCAGATTTACCCTGATGAATTCCTCCCTGTTAAAGCTCTTTCTCACGCTAAGACAGGAGTAAGCAACCCCAGTTGGTCTGCCACCTGCCTTGCACCAGCTACAGCTGGGGCATTTACTGAACACTCTCGAGCTGGGCCGAGTGGGAGCCCTTGAGGAAGGCTGTCTGGTTTCATGTCTCAGTCACCCAGGGAAGCTGAGACTCCTGGTAGTCCCAGGTTGTGCAGAGGGGTTGATTAAACCACCCACCGCTGCAGTCGGGTGCAGTGACACCGTCTCTGCGCTCACACGACCCTGAAAGACATCCCAACTATTTCGCCCGCCACTTTGTCCCAGGTTCCTGGGTGTCTCCCTGTGAGTGCTGTACAGGGGTGACACTCTCTGACACCCCAAAAGAAGCATATTCTATTGTCAGTCTGCTGCCTCCCCAGACTCCGCCCCACCCTCTGCCTGCCCTCTGTACCTCACCTCACCAGAAATGCGCGTCCAGACAATCACACGCCGGAGATTCAGGCTGAGAAGGGACATCTTCGTTGCTTCCAGAATCTCCTATTGTGCAATTCTAGCCGCTTTCAAAACTGATGTCTTCTCGCCAGCAGGAGCGCGTCTGGCTTTCCTGCCGCCCTGCGCTCTGGCCCCCTGGGGAGTCCCTTGCCTTGCTGCCCCTGCTCCTGGAGTCTTCTCGCAAGGGGGCCACAGGGGCCTTCACAATGAGTCAATCGTGTCACTTCTCTGCCGCAAACCTCTCAGTGGCTTCCTGTCACTGACAGAGTAACTCCAACTACAAATTCTCCCCCAAGACTGGAGACCCACCCTGAATCCAGCGCCAGCGACCCTGTCTGCAGACCCGCGGGCCCCACTCCTGTCGCCTATGCAGCGTGCCAAGCCCCTCCCCCGAAAAGGCTCCTGCGTTTGCTGTTCCCTCTTTGGGAGGCGTCCAGCTCAGACGCCTGGGTGACTTCATTCAAGTCTGCACTCGACGTCACTTCTTCAGAGAGGCGTTTGCTGGGCATCTCTGGTTCTCAGAGAAAGGTCACAGGGAGCAGGGCCCCGCCCCTGACTCGCCCCCTAAGTGCGCAGCAGACTGGAGCTCGCACTGGGTCAGCTGATGGCAGGACCGAGACCTCCAAAGCCAGGTGGTCCCGATTCCTGCAGGCCCAGGCTTTAGACCTTGATGTCCATCCCTACAGCTCCCCTACGATGCTCCCTGACCTCAGAGCCATAGCCACAGGAGCCTGGGAGCAGCTGCGGCACCAAAGCCAGCCTGGGGCACACAGGCGAGGACACTGTCCCTGACCCCGGCTCAGAGGTCTATTCTGGAGAAACAGGCTGCAGGGGCAGGAAGTGGCTCTGTATTCATGGATGAGGGAGGCGGGGCCGCCTGGTCCTGGAGCCCTGCTGTCACGTGACCCACCCCAAGCTCTAGTCCATCTCCTTAAAAGGTTCAGTCTTTCCCAGGACACCAGAGACAAAGCTCCTGGAGTCCTTTATTGCCTCCATTTTCCTATTATTTTCTCATTATCTAGGATTGTGGTGTCTTTGAATGCCATTACCCAAGCTCAGCGGAGGATTTCACCTGAATTTCATCTTAAATTCTTCAAACAGCTTTATCTTGTATAAAAGTAATATGAAAGATGTCAAGATCACTTGCTGATCAAGGAGATCATTTGCCAAAGCTGGACTTCTATGAAGTGTTTCTGTCTGTTCGTGGGTTGAAGAAAACCTTCAGTGTCTCCTTCTGAGCAAAGGCTGACAGCTCCCATCAAAGCCCCTGCATTTCCGCAGTGACGGGTTTGAGCCATGACACCAGCTGTGTCCTTCCCGCAAACTGAGCTTCTGCTTGACCTTCAGTCCGGTCACAAGCCCAGTGGTTTTAAAGGAGGTAGACCAGGAGCTGCACGGCCTCCTTCCAGATTCATGAGAAGCCACAGCCAAACTTGACTTTAATCTTGGGAGAACACAGGCTTCGCACTTACTGGCCCATGAAGGGGACAAGAGCACATCTCAGTGTTGAGGTCCATTTTAACTACCAGCTGGCTCTCTGACAACCCCTTCCCTCAATGCAGGAACTAGATCACAGTGTTAACACGTTGCAGCGTCTGTCTGCACCTGGCACAGAGTAGGTGCTTAATTTATATGTGTTTCTTTTCCCTTTTTGTTACAATCTGCATCAACTCTATTTGACATTTATCTGATATGTTGTTACTGGAGAGGAATCAATGTCCTGTCTTGTGTTTTCTACAAAAGCAAGAATATGTACAAATTCTCTGGTTTTTTTAAATTAGCAATATCATCATCATCATCATTGTTGTGTTAATACTGTATCCTGAAATACTTCTCAATGAAAACAGAGGAACTTTTCCCTCAGAACCTCCTTTCCTTCTTATAAAGCCTGACTAGAGCTTTTAATCGATATGAAAACGAAACCCCAGCTCTCTGCAGGCCTTGATATTACAGGTGTCTTTGACAAATTCGGCATCTTCCAGTGACTGTTCTCTTTCTCAGCATTGTTCAGAAAGGCCAATTAGCTTCCTCTGGCACCAGCCATCTGGTAGAAACTTTGGAAGTATCTTAGTCTCCTTAGCAATGTGTATGGATTTCCCTACAGCACACAGGGAGATTAAATGAGGCCTCCAGAGATGGTGTGCTACCTCTAGCTCCTGGTCAGCCCAGGTGTTCTCCTGGGAGCCCATTAAAAGGTGCAGTTATTAAAGCTCAGCTGCCTGGTATTGAATGGCATTCTACTTAGCTGTCTGGCACCTGCCCTGTAATCTGAATTCTGTCCTACATGGGACGGCACTTGTCCGACAGCCTCATCTCGATCACTCCCCTGTGACTCCCAGAAGCAACTATGTTTGCCTTCAGCGTCTCTTTAGACCAATTTAAAGGCTGACACCATGACTCTTCCCTTTGTCTCTCCAGGTAACAAATTTCAAAGCCACTTATTTCATTTTATATTCGACATGAAAGGAAAAGCCAGCGCTATTTAAAATACCTGTTGGACAGGTAATAAAATCTATGCCCCATTAACTCCATCTACGGTTTCCCAGGACTTCCCTAAGTCTGAACAGTTACATGGAGTAACACAGGGTGACTCTTTAACAATCCTCGATTATTTTTTAACAAAGCAAGACATAGCTCAGATTCCCTGATTACATAATACAGAAAGCTTGCTAGGTGAATCCTATGGTTTCTGGCCCCGAGGACCTTCTAAAATTGTGTCACCTTGATCAAGTGAAAAGAACTTGCATCTGATGTGTTGCTCACAAAGCAGCCAGCACCGGGCAGGTGGAGGGCTGAAGACGACTGGCCCTGACCGCTGTGGCTTTGTAAGTCCAGCTCTGCTTTCTGGGCCTTGTACTTAATTCTTCTGACAATTTTCATAACCTGTGATCTTCATCAAAACAGAGCTCCAGGCCAGAAAATTATTTTCTTCCTAGAGAAGAAAATAATTCTTCCTTATTTTCACCCCTCATTACTACAGCCGGCGAGAAGCAAGCATGCTGTGGTTTCACTACTCGACCTGCACAGAGTTTAGGAAGTCCAGACCTTGCGGAAAAATCTTATTGGTTCCATCTTGCTTTTAGTGTGGATCTCTGAGGGAAATAAATTATTTCCTTCCTCTGGAATTATTTTTCTGGCTCCCAGAAAAGATTTTGACCTTTCAAATACCCGAAAAAGCTATTCCCACTCCCGCTACCCTGTTCTCTTCCGGTCCCTCCTGGTCCTATTCTGTCAGAAATCCCGTCTCAGGTGACGTCAAGCAGGTGCTCAGCAAACAATTGAATAACTGGACTGGTTATTGGTCCTTGGTGGAATAAACAAGGACTGGCTGGGCCATCTACCTTGAGGAAGTGGAAATTCTCCTTTCCATGCAAGAAACCACAGAAACTAATACAACGATAATTCTAAATAAGATGTTGGAGAAGGAAAAGACCAAAGGGAGCCCAAGAATTCTGGAAATATTTTATATAAAGGAGTAGAATTTCATCATATTTTGACGGGTGGAGAGGAAACAGGAGGATCTAGGGGAGAGCAATTCAAGAACTACAAAAAGCAAAAGAAAAATACTTTGAAAACTAGCTCATAACATCCTGGCTGTCTCACTTTGGAAACTTAGCTTCCCCTCTCCCTGCTTTCATCATCTCTTAAATAAAAACCATCATGTTTTCTAGTGTGGCTAGTTTTGAGTAGTTAATAATATGATTCATGTACAATTTAACACAGTGTCTGATCATATTAAATAATAATCAATCAATGGTATTTATCATCGTGATCACTGCTCTTATTTTTATTAACAGGTCTGGTATTATTTAGACAATAAGGACAACCAGCTCAATGGATAGAAGGTTTCAAATGGGACACAGAGGGGAATAAAACAATGAAGTCACCTGAATGTGAATGCACTTGAATGTGATCATGAATACAGAAAGGAATAAGCAGAGACTTCTGTATATTCCTGAGAAAGGAGTAAATACTGTTGTTACCTTGTTTTTTGTTTTGTTTTTTAAGAAGTGAACTTTATGGCACTAAATGAAGGAAAAGAATCTTACATTATCTGAACTCCTGCTAAGAGTGTGGTGCTTTGACATACATTATCATATCTCTGTTCCCATGAGATGCTAGCTGGAATTAAAGTCCCCCATCCTCTGAGGAGGAGGGGTGAGTAAATCTGAACACCAGGCACAGATCCGAGGTGCAGGGTGGGGCAGACCACACTTACTTTTACCACCTCCACCACCGAGCACTACTTTTTAGACTCTATACTTAATATCTGCTAAGTAGGTTATTAAGTACCTACAGAAGATATTTTTTAAAAAATAAATATAGCCTCTTGGATTAAATAGCAAATGATGTATGTTTCAATTTCAAATAAAAATAATATACAGTCATATATTTATGCTAACATAAATTAATAATGTTTACATTCCCAAACTGTATTTCCCACTTCATTTACGGAAGAACTAAGGAAATTTTAAATCTAACCTCTTGGTGAAATTGGTCTTGCCCATAATTTTTTCCATTATCTTGATAATAGAAGATGTACCTTTAAAATCACTCATTGTATTGGGCCAAGGAGCTTGTTGTTCTTACCAAATAACAAGACAGATGATGAGGACAAGGCTGTAGGGTCACAGTGAAGGTCTTCTCTGCAAAGGTGCAAGAACTGTCCATCCCTGATAGTGACCTGTTCCAGATTAGCTGGACAGCTGATCCTTCCGTTTATAGAAGCATCATTACTATAAATGAAAACTATGTTGACAAGTTCATAGTCACTCAGCTGACGGCCTTATCTCCATAGTGTTTTAACACTTTGCTAATTATTTGTAATTTAACACTTTATTACATCTGAGAATTCTGAAATTCCATTTAATTTTCATGATTTTGCTCTTTATCATTCCTACAGACCAAATGTGGCATTCTCATCCATATTCTCACACACTCGCCAAAGGCTTTTATAATATGTTTATATAGTAGAAAACAGCTTGAAAAACACATTGATTTTTAGTAAAAATCTCTATATCCGAGTGCCTGGGCATATGGAATTTTAAAAATTATTTTACAAGAAAATCTGCTGGTCTATTCTAATCCTGCTGGTAAAGCTGTAGAAATACTTGTTTTTATTCATGGGAGGGGAAAAGCCCACATAATAGGGCCTTTTTGGTTAGGAAATCATTTTTCTCAAAAAGAGATGCAAGAAAACATTTGAAGAAGTTGGAAAAACGTCATAATTTCAAGGAAAAATTCCATAATTTTAAAGACTATTGGAAAGATGTAGGTCTGTTTGCATAAAGGCCCAGTGAACCCAGTAGAAGACCCCCCAACTTTTCTTTCAAGGGTCAACCTTGTGAGAATACCTCTGCTGCTATCACTGGGCAGAGAGGATAGGAGAGACCCCCAGGGAACATGTAGCCAGAACCGGAGACACGGGGCTCTTGATGAGGTCTGGGCCTGGGCTCAGGCTCTTCCTTGTGGGAGGGTGTAATTGTTCACTGGGTGGCTGAAGCTGGGAGTCTCTCAGTGTGGATACCCTAAATTCTTGGCCGCACATCTGAAATGTTGGGGCCCAGGCTAGTGTGATGCAGAATGAACCCACTGAACACACCCCACTTCCTCCTTGTCACATCTGCCACACAGAGAAGCCACCGTCTCACCTGGGATAGCCTGTGTGCCTGGTCACTGAGCTCTCCCCATACCGGACCGTACAACAGCCCAAGTGGCCAGGTCATTTCTATCTCATCAAGAGCAGAAATTCCAATCAAAGAAGATTGAACTTCCTCATGGTGCCCCGAGTATGCCTTCTGGTTTTCTCTGCTTTAGGTGCCAAGCACTCAGTTCTGACACCTCGGGTTAACCAAGCACCCTGGAGAGAGAAAGAGAAGGCTGGAGGAAGAGGTGGGGAGGGGAGAGAACTCTAAAGTCGATCGCACAGTAAGTGAAATGAACTCCAGGAATCATTTAACTTGAATATTGGATTAATTTGAACAGTTCTGTTGTCTTAGTGCGTTTCTGCTACTATCACTAAATAGCAGGCATTTTGCTGTCTGAGACTAGGCAATTCATAAAAATAGATATAAATTTGTATCTCCTCATTCTGGAGACCAGCAGGTGCAAGATAAAGGTGCTGGCAGGTTCCATGTCTGATGAGAGCTGCCCCTGCTTCCGTGAAAACACCCTGTTGCTGCGTCCTCCCCTGGTGGAAGGGACCAAAGCTGTGTGCTCATATAGTGGACGGTGGAAGAGCCCAAAGGAAGAAGCCTCATAAGGACCCTAATCCCATCCTTGAGGATCCACCCTGTGACCACCTTCCAAAGGCCCCACATGTTAACACCACTACATTGATGGTGAAGTTTCAGCATATGAATTTTGGGGATCAGATTCAGACCTTAGCATCCACAAAGAAGAGTGAGGTGTGTCTTCTCTTAAATTAAGTATTTAAAAACAAAACCTGTATTAAAGACAATCTGATTGATTTTTGGCAGAAAGCCAGTCATTTTAGCTGCACACTGTGGTCCCCAGTAAGCTGTGATCTTGGTATCACTGAGAGTCTCTAACTGCTCCGTGAATATCGCTCCCCTTCCTCAGCCTGATCACTTATACCCAATCTATACCATTATGTCTATATTCCTTTCATAATTGTCATTCCTATTATAACTGTGATTTTAAAACTCTATAATTATTACAACCTCACTTAATCTCTATAAAAACCCAGTCAGAGACCAGGCATGGTGGTTCACACCTATAATCCTTACTTCTTTGGGAGGCTAAGGTGGGAGAATCACTTGGGCCCAGGAGTTGGAGGCAACAGTGAGTTGTGAAGGCACCACTGCACTTTAGTCTGGGTGACAAAGGGAGACCCTATTTAAAAAAAAAAAATCCCAATGAGAACATTTATTTTTAACCCATCGTACAAATGAATAAGCTAAGTTCATAAGCGGGGAAGGAAGCCTAGACTCCAACTCATCTCTAAGGTATATGATATGCCACAGATATTCTCAGAAGGTCTGGTGAGTGGGAAAATTATAATATTACAGACACACTATAACTCAGTGTGCATTGTAGACTGTCGGTTATGAATAGGCTTTTTAAAGGGACAGAAGATAGAGCAGGTGGGTATGCACAGAACCGGAGCAAGGAGCAGGAGAGCTGCAGTCTGAGGGGTGGACGGTCTCAGCAATGGACCTGACCTGTGCAGCTTCAGAGTTGCACCTGACTAATGAGAACACAGAATGCTTACCTTCAGGGCTCAACCATTTTTCCCTTTCTTGACAGCTAATCAACCAATTGCTAAAATAAAATAAATAAATGATAAAGGTGGAACAATTAGTGAACCTCAGACTTCCAGTGAGCACTTAGAGGCATCCTTCATTTCAACTAATGTCTCCATTTTTATCTGTCAACATGAAGAAAAGAGAAAGATTATCCATTCAAAGACAGCTGCCATCCAATTAACACTTGACTCCAAGCAATAAATCATATCACAGATTTTATTGACACCCTGTAGGACATTATCTTTGTAGTGGCACTTGGCAGGACCTTTAACACCAAATGGTTTAAAGGAGGTTCACGTACAGCAATTTGGAGGCCCCCGCAGTCCCTGTTCCTGACACATCCCAGCTTGTGCCAGGAGTGCTCCGCACAGTGTGCAAAGGCCAGGCTTTGCGTGAAAAACAATTACTGTTGATTAAGGATCATCCAGCATCTCACGGATGCACAATCTATTTTTAACATGCATATTTAAAATCTATTTGAACTGGATTTCCTTTCTTAAGAGTTCATTATTGCTACCATTTTTTCCCAGAGAAAAATCAAATGTTTTATAATGCATTTTGTGGAGAACGCTGTTCTAACACCACAGCAAATTCCGTTAAATGTCAGAAGAATTTAAAGCCTTGTTGTTGAAAATCACAGGCTCAGGATGTTACGAGTATTTAGATCTTTGGAAACTTTAATAACCAATGAGTGTGAAAATCTTTTAGAAGTTCCTACTTGGCTGTAGAATACGATATGATCACTGGTTTATTAAAAGAAACCAGTAATTATGTATATGAAACAAAGGAAGGACGTGGAACGCATTTACTCTGGTGCCATGTAAGCGCTTATCCCTGTACATTCTCGTGTATTTCAAGAATATGAGCCTTTATTCTCATTCACTTAGTCACTAAACAGTAATATCTGTGGGGCTATTAAATAATTTTTATCTTACTTTATTCTGTGATTCCTAAAAAAAAAAAAAGTCATTGAAAGAAAAACAGTGGCAAAATTTTCATCTGGATGATGTCAGACATCAAAAGAAGTTTGACAGAAATTCATTGTTTGCACAAACACACGTGTGTGCACACACAGAGACATCTGCTGTCACACATACATGAACAACACAGAGTTATTTAATGCTAAAGAACAGAAATCTCAGGAGATGTTATTTCTTCTGGTTGAACACTAGATTGTTTTGGAAAATATTTCTATTCCTAACAAATATTCATGTCTCCTTCCAAGAATGTTACAAACCCCACTAACCACCATCTTTCCTACTCTTAGTCGTTGGTGTCTGAAGCCTGATGGGGCAGACAGTAAAGTATTCAGGAAAGTGTTATTGTAGGGACTAGGTAATTAATTTCCAAAGGTGGTGAGTCTAACAATCTGGAAAAGAGTATAATCTGAGAAAAGGAGTCGTAAGCTTCATACTAAAGATGCTACCAACGCTTCCAAAGATGATAACATATAGGCCCGAACATGATAGCCACATGGATTCATTTAATTAAAAATAAAAAATATCTTCTATTTGTTGGCCCCCTACTAGACATTAAGGATAGAGAAATGAACATGAATATTCTTGCTCTCACAGAGCCTATAAACTCCCAAACAAAACACAAAGAATAATTTTGATGTAAACCTGAATCAACAATCATAAATATTCAGTAGATCAGATTTTTACCTTTTTATATATGTAAATTCAATGGTAGAATTAATCTGGGAAAGCTGTATGAAGGTGGTAAGAAAAAGGACAGGATTTGGTAGACAAAATTAAGGTAATCAAATCAAGAAAAGTCTATAACATGAAATATTAGCAGGGTAAGAGAATTTGAGCTGTGGGTAAAAGGTAACTGGCCATGAAGTATTTCTTGAGTGTAATCCATAGTCAATGGTTGAAGAGGAGCTGGTGAAAAGGAATAAAAGCTCAGTTCACAAAATGACCTCTTGCTTAATGTGTCCCAAATCTCTGTTCTTATTTCTGGAATAATTATTAAAATATTTGACACTAAGGTACAGAGAAAGAACATGAGTTTTTTAAGAGTTAATTTAGTCAAATATCCTTGGAAAGGTAACTTTACCTCTCCCTCCCTGATTTGAAAAATAGACTAAAACAATTCTATTTCATGAGATAATACTGAGAATTAGATGAGATAAAATACGTTACTTCATTTAATTCCTAAATAGGAGTTCCTTTAGCAGTTAGTACACGAGATTCTTACCGCCTAATATTATTAACATACCATAAAGCACCAGACATAATGACATTTGACGATATGACTTTTATGTTTAAGATTCATACTATGCTAATAAAAGGAAATTTCTCCAAGTTATGATTTTATAAATCTGCTTGGCAATAGTCCCCATGGAAATTAAATAAAGTGATTTTACAGGATTTAATCACAACTCAATACATGTTCCTCTCAGGCCGAGAGGAGCCCTTGGTGAGGCTCAGTATTTAAGGCGCTCCGCTCAGCGCCTAGCGTGGTGCCAGAGTGCGCGTGCGCAGTGCTGGAGCGCGGTGCTGAGTGCCTGGTACGCGCGTGCACAGTGCTGGTATGCGTGTGCACAGTGCTGGAGCGGGCGTGCTGAGTGCCTGGTATGCGCGTGCACAGTGCTGGTATGCGTGTGCACAGTGCGGGAGTG
>NW_003852451.1:4287379-4290187 GCF_000181295.1 Otolemur garnettii
TGCACAGTGCTGGTATGCGTGTGCACAGTGCGGGAGTGGGCGTGCTGAAGCGCCGGTATGTGCGTGCACAGTGCTGGTATGCGTGTGCACAGTGCTGGAGCGGGCGTGCTGAAGCGCTGGTATGCGCGTGCACCGTGCTGGCGTGCACGTACTCAGCTGTCAGTTGGCAAGTGATGCTCTCACACTTGCTGTGTCAATGTTTCAATTTAATTCTGCTTCTTTCGGGGTACTGTGCTCTCTTCTCCGTCTTGTTGCCCCTTTGCATCCTGCCTGTCCACCGGATAAACAGCTGTAATGAATATTTCCTAAATTAAGCACCAGGAGAAGCTGGGGCGGGCCTTCTGTCTGCGCCCTCTTCTATCTCCTGTTGGCCACTTCAGTCGTGCAGTGAGACCTGCAGAGATTGCTCCCTGCTCCTGACAGCGGGGGGACACCTGCTTTTTGCAGCAGTCAGGAGCTCCTGATCCCCTCAGCTCCATGCCTTCCCTGTCTTATGTTCCTGGAGGACAGGAGGTAGAGGAGTGAGGTTGGAAGCCGAGGTCATCCCCAGGAGTAGGGTGGGGCCCATCCTGCACACATGTGGAGGTCTGGAGTGGACAGGGTGCCTCTCCCCTCCTCTCCACCCCAGACTGGAGCACAGTGTTTCTTTTGTAGCTGTGCAGGACTTCAATGAGACATTTGCTGTCTGAGTTCACACTCTTGGGCACAGGTCTCTCATCTCTCCCCAGATGGGGCTGTCTTGCCGGGACCAAAGAAAGCTGCCAGCCTCAGTCAACAACACGTTAGTACCATAGAAATGAATCAAAAACTGGGATGGGAGAAGCAGGGCCTTCAACTGGGAAAGAATAGTTTACAGGCAGGAATAAATAAGATAATGAAATAATTCAGATCAACTTTGGTTTTCGCCACACTCATACATATCACCCTTGGCCTTTTTCTTGCAGTTAGAAAACCCCAGAACATAGAGCTAAAACTAAACTACAAACCTATTTCATTCATACATTTTTAATCCTATTCAACATACATTTATTAAACAAAACATTATCGAGCATCTAATACATGATTCTATTTAATTTTTATTACTAACATATTCTCTGATTTAATATGCCTTTTTGCCTTATAATTTGAGTGTTCACTGTTAAACTCTTTAATTTTCTTTCTTTCCTGCTTGCAGTTGAAAGGTTGCCATGAACTTTTAGCGTTTCCCCACAATGAAATTGAACTTTACTACTTCGTCAAATATGCTGGCAGCCACTTACTTTCTCAAAGGTACATCTGTTGTAAACAAGGCCCTTCTCCCAGATAGTTATTTCCCAAATCCCCATACCTTTTTTTCCAGCCTTTTTTTGATTACAGACTGATTCAGTAGAAGCCTTAGTAAGATTCCCTCCTTCCATCCATTCATCCATGAGCCTATTCGTTCATTCATTGGACTAATGTGGACTGAGTGCCCATTTACAGGGCAGCCTCTTAGCCAGAGAACCAGAGAGAGACAGTCAAGACAGAGTCTGACTCTTATAGAGGTGACAGTCTGTACTTCAAGGAGGGTGTCCAGCCTTGTAAATAGGAAGGTTTTACTTCCACGGGTTTCTGTGCACCCCTGGTGGCCTGGTGTGGGACCCTTGGAACAGACGCGGAGGGGGTGTGTGCTAAGGAATTCCCACCACTTGGGGAGCACTTGGGGAAATTTTTTTAAACCTTCAAGCCCTTGGTCACCTCATGGATAGAAATAGTCCCTTCATAGAGCTGATGTGAGAAGGGATGAAATATCCCGAGTGAAGCGTGCGAGTGCTCTGTAAAGGTTAGCTGCTCTGTGCCATCCAGACTTTTTCAGCTGAGAATTTGATTTTCGTCCTTTAGACCCGATCCTGGGACGACAGTCTGCCAGGCCCGAGTCAGCCGCCGCTGCCCCCAGTAAGCACACACAGGGCTTCTGCATGCCATCACACCGATTACAAACAGGTTCCAATTCCCTGAAGGACAAAAGTAAATCTGCACCTGTGCATTCCCGTTTCACTAAGTAAACCCTGTCAGCTACCTGACAGTATCCTCTTCAAACCAGGTTTAGTCCCCACCCGGCCCCATCCCAGAAATCATTCCCCCTGAGAAGAGGCAGCGTTCATTAGATTAGACAAGAGTTATGAATTCACTTTCACTACAATTGTCATAAACCTACTTTATTAGTTCCAAGAAATCAACTGCAATTAAAAAAAAAAAAAAAAGCTCTGTAGAATTAGAAGAGAGGCAGGCTGGTGTCAAAGTTTTACCCTGTATCAACTCCTGAGGTGAACCGGGGGAGCGGGAGGTGGGGGGGGGGGACTCGGCTCACCAGGACAGCATTCCAACCCCACCCTGTGCTGGACACTGAGCTCTCCACTCTAAAATTAGAACGTCCTTGCATTTCTGGGCATTCTATGTCCTGTGCTACATCTTTGTCCTGTGAATTCTGGGTGTGTTTATCTTAATTTACAGAGACAACTCAAAAATCTTAATGTGTAATGGTTTTGTCAGCCTCGGCCTAATGATTCGTGTGTGGGGAAATATTTCAGTGATACCTCTATGGTTCATTAGGAACCAAATATTCCGAACTCACAAACTAGATTCCAAATGCCCTAAGACAGAACAGCGTCTTTTTCAACTTTCTGCACCATGGACATGCCTGTGACACCTGGAAATGATGCACAGCAATGAATGAACGGACGAAAGAACGTGCAGGTAATGCAGCTCCTCCCAGACGCCCGCAGTCGGGAGAGGACTGTGTGTGCAGCTAATGCAGCTCCTCCCAGACGCCAGCAGTCGGGAGAGGAC
>NW_003852451.1:4291205-4335415 GCF_000181295.1 Otolemur garnettii
TAATGCAGCTCCTCCCAGACGCCCGCAGTCGGGAGAGGACTGTGCAGCTAATGCAGCTCCTCCCAGACGCCCGCAGTCGGGAGAGGACTGTGTGTACAGCTAATGCAGCTCCTCCCAGACGCCCACGGTTGGGATAGGAAGAGGGATCTCTGGCATACACACTGGATTCCACTGCTCTCCAGGCCAAAGATGACTTTATGCAGGCACCAGAGGACACTCTGGACAGCTGCCCGCTGTGCTCTGCAGCAGGGCCCTGGGGTGCTGGGGGCAATCCAGGTATGGCTATTTGTCCCCACAGAGCTGACCCTTGATGGAGGCTGCATCAGGGAGGGGCGGAGAAAGGCTAGGCCTCTGTGGCTGAAAGGACACCCCCTGCCTTCTGTTGCCTCAGTTTCCCTCATGGGCTCTTAATGTACTGTAAATACAGATACTCTCCACAGTTCCATTCTCCTCCTCCTCCTTCCTGTCCTCTTCCTTCCTCTCAGAAATCCCTTCCATTCCCCAGGTGTAACTCCACTGTGATGTCACAATGAGTAAGGCCAGCTCTTGGGCCACACTGCCACCACTTCGCTGGCCACAGGCAGGTCACTGAGAACCTCTGAGTCAGTTTCCTCAACTTGGAAATGGGTGTGATAACAGAATCTCTTTAGATGGGGCTGTAGTGAGGATAAAGAAATTGATTCGTGCACAATGCTAAGAATAGTGCCTGCATAAATATTAGCCATATTAAAAATGATTACTGTTGTTCTTCTGAAAGCAGATGGCTCTCAAATCCTCACCTGGACTATCAGACCCACATTGACCTGAAAGTCCAGGGTGTAAACTGGCACTCACTGTGTTCGCACAGCTCAGACCTCCCACATGAGACCCCCTTCACCCGTGCACCCACACCAGACCCCAAATGGCACGCCTTGCTCCTTCCTCTCCTCCCTCCGTCCCCAATCCAGAAGGCTGGGAGCTTTCCCTTAGCTCTGCTCTCACGGCCCTCCACCTGTCACTGCATGACATCCCCACCATGGGTGTCCCTTTGCAGGCTGTGACCTCCTCCTTCAGCCCCCACGGCCTCCCAAGTCTGTCCTTTCCACCCCTGAGGGACCCCACTCAGCAGGGAGAGGCAGGTGCACGATTCAGGCTCACGTGTGCGCATCTGGGTGGGCAAGTTAGGGAAATGCAGGGCCACAAAGCTCTACAGATTTCTTAAGCCGAGTGGTCACACAGGTGTTTCTTCTACTAGTTTTCATTAAATCATGTGTATACACTTATATACTCTTTTGTATGCAAGTTTTATTTGATTCAAAAATAAAAACAGAAACTGTGACAGGGTACTACCCTGTCAGAACAGCCTGAGAAGACTTCCCAAGGCTCTCACTGCCTGACTACTCAGACCCTCTGCCCACCTCTGGGTCCACCTGGCCTCTGGATTATGTTGAAGGAAACCTGCCCTCTTGTTCTTCCAAAGACACTATGTGAAGGGGGGTTAAGTATCTACGCAGTAAAGAGAGAGTGAGTGCGGGACAGAGCAAGAGGCAGGACAGTGAAATGCATGTCATCAGGGCACCCTTTGTCCTTGTCCTGCCCTAGCCCTGCCGGAGCTCTGATGGGTCCTGCTCTGATGCCACCTGCTCTGGACACACTGATGTCACTACTCTGGGTACACTTGGCTTCTCCCCAATTGCTCCCATACACCAAGGTGCCATAGAAATCAGCACTTCTTTGCACTTCATAAAAATAAGCTCCTCGTACCTTGAGGCCCCCAAAAGAGGAAATAGTGGCAGAGGCAGACACTGGAAGCCATGCTGCCACAGAAAGTGACTTTACAAATCTCTGATTCCCAGATACCTCCTCACCTTAGCTGTGCTTCTCCTGGGGCAGCTCCCAGGCCGCTGTCTCCTCCCTCACTGCACGTGTGTGTACGCACGCATGTGCATGTATGTGTGCACGTGTGTGTGTGTTACATAAGCAAGTGCATATAGGTGCTGTTCATGCGTGAAAGTGCATGTGTGTACAGGATACACACATCTGGTGTGTGTCCGTGTGTGCAAGAGTGGACCTGTGTTTTTCCTCCTCTACCCCAAGTAGCAAAGCAAATTCCTCTCTGTTACTTTAGCAGCCCTAGGAGGCTCCAGTCCCACGTACCACACCACACTGACCCTGTTAGCACCCTGCTATCTTTGCAAGGAATTCTGGTAACTGTGCTTCAGTTTTCTTTATTTTATTGGGATAGTTACAACTTTCCCCTCCAAGGATATCAACATAGTGTTTCAATATTGTGGTGTATGTGGTAACAGGACCAACCCACACTCACAGGAAGCTGCCCCACTGGTGCTGATGTTCCACCAGCCTCTGAGCTTTTGCATATGTCCCTGGCCCTTTCCAGACTGTCTCTCCCTCTTTGTAACCTTGTTGATTCCCATTCATTCTACCATCTTCCTTTCTTTTGCTGTAAGCATTCTCCAGAACTCTGTACGGAGAATTCTACTCCCTCTGGACCACCAAACACTGTTGGTCTACTGCACAACTTCAGTGGGTCCCTCCCGTAGCCATCCACATCAGAGTCCATGTGAACAGGACCTTGCGGGGTGGGCAGAAAGAAGCCTGTGTGGCCTGATGCTCTTTCCTTTGTTCTGCCTCAGCAAAGCACACTCCAGGTTTTATGCAATTTCTCCTGGTTCCCTACCGGACTTTGTGCCTGGCAGGAGCAGGGAACACATATTCATGCATTGGGTGGGGTGATGCAACACCTCACACAGTTCTAGGCACAAGTGGCTCTCTATAATCACTGCCTAAATGAGGGAGCTGATTAATTTTAATGGATCATTAATTTTTCACTTGCTCTTAAAGCATACTGCCAACGTAATGCAGATCTGAGGGCAATTGCTCTGCATATTTTAATCTAGAGAGAGAGAGACAGAGAGAGAGAGAGAAAGGAAAAAGAGGGAGAGAGAGGAAAAAAGAGAGGGAGAGAACCAAAATAAAACCCAGAAAGAGAGTGCAGATAGTAACACTTGGCAGGCCCTGAAGGGATGTCTCCTCACCACCAGGCCTGATTCTGACACAATGCGGCGGGCGTTCCTGCGGGCTCAGCCAGCTGCATGGACAGAGACACGAGTGTGTGAGGGAGAGAGGGCAGATAAACAAGCTTCCAGACAGGGGACTGCGTGTGCTGGGAGATGCTGGCACTGCTGTTCTTTGCCCGGAAAGGTCAAAGAAGTCTGTCCATGGAGGAGGCCGATGTAACAAGCACCTGCTGCCCTTTCTTGCAAAGACAAAGCTTCGGAGGAGCAGCACCACGGCGGGGCGGGGGATGGGCTTGAACCTTCACGGGCCCCTCAGCCAGCGCAGGGGCCCTGTTAGGAGTTCACAAATGGCCCAGCTGAGAAAAGCGCTTAGTGAACAGTATTCCCCAGAGTACTAGACCTGGTACTTTCAATATCCTTCATGCTAACTAGATGAAGGTAAATCGAGGCTCTGCTCATTTGTTCCAAATTACAGTTTCTCACACATTGCAGCCGAAGGCGGAGGATCACCTGAAAGATTTGCAGCCACCTCAAAGCAAATAGCGAGAGCGGCAGCCTGCCCCTTGGAGTCATTCTCCTTGTCCTGTACACGTGGTTTTGTTCCGATTACTTCTGGAAAAAGATCGTTGTCTTCTGGCTCCATAACTCCCCAGAATTCTGGCAGGCACTGTTGTCAGGAGGGCTGGGGGGCACAGGGATGCTGCTGTTCCAGGTTCCCCTGGAGAACGCTCAGACACCCTTAACTCCAGAAAGAGATTTCCTTTTCCAGTTTAGAGGCAGAGGGGAGGACAGCTTTAACATATTTACGGTAGAGAAAAATATGGAGGCATACGGAGGTGGGTGACAAGAATCCTGTCAAGGGAGAATAAACAGGGCCCTGAAATACCCACTTCTGGAAAGTCTTGCTAACAAGCCAAAAGCCAGAGTTTTAAGATCACTCCTGTAAATGCCTCCCAGGATGTCGTCGCTGATTAAGGATGTGTGAGGGTTATTGAGTTTTGAATTAGATGCACTTTAATAAAACAGTAGAATGTTCTTATCTGATTGCACCTGTATTGATCGTGTTAAAGAGGTCTACCCTCAGATCCAGGTCAATGATTTGACATAAACTTACCAGGGACTCAGACCGGATGTTGGCTTTCAGATTTCGTGACCTATCCAGTTTGTCAGATTTCAGTAATCTACAGAATTTAAGAGCACGCCTCTTGTTAATGAATAAAGTTGATTTTTTTCACCCGTGTTATATTTTCCTTAATCTCCCTGGCTACATGGTCAATTGAGTTCCATTTTAAAAAGCTGCATTAATAATAGAATTTCATCTCAATTGTTTTTAAATTTTAAGAAGTCTTTCATACAAACATAAAATATACAGTTAAATAGCATCACACAGGTAAACTAGCCACGTGACTCTGAGTAAAATGGAATGCACAGTTGATAATATACAAAATACACTAAAAATACAGTATGTATTCAGTTGATATTATATTTAACAGTGTACTTCAAAAGACTAGTTTTTTTTTTTTTTTTGATGGCATGTAGAAATTCCATAGACGCAAGTAAACTCATGGATAATTTCATATCTCTTAGTATCATAAACCTTACTTTTGCAGAGAAAAGTACTGATTGAGTGAAGTTTGCCAAGTTTTCTATTGTTATGTGAGTATTTTGTACACACTCTGATATATTACAAAGACATTAGCAAGCAATGGCATCCTTGTAGTTTTTCCTAATTATAGAGATGTTCATTCAACAAGATTTTCAGATTTTACAAATAAAGCAAAAGCAATGCTTCAAAATTATAATCATTAAACATTTTAGGCCCTACTATCCACTGGCACTATCCAAGGTATTGGTGATATGATGGTGTGTATGTAAGGGGAATTTAGTTGTGGTTCCCCAGAAAGACAGAGCTGATAGGATATATGGAGAGAGAGATATGAGGGGGAATTTGTTAGGGATTGGCTCATTTGTACATGGAGGCTGAGAAGTCCCTTAATAGGCTGCCTGAGAGCTAAAGACCCAGGACAACAAGGGTATAAATCTTTGCCTGCAGGTGAAGGCTTGGGAACCTGGAACCTTGCAAGTCCCAGGGTTCCGGCCAAAGACCTGGAGTTCTGATGTCCAGGGCAGGAGAAGGATACAGGGGTCCTCAAACTTTTTAAACAGGGGGCCAGTTCACTGTCCCTCAGACCACTGGACGGCCGGACTACAGGCTCCGGGACGAGTCAGCTGCTAAGCAGGACAGGCAGTGGTGGCAAAAACACCTGGCGGGCTGTATAAATGTCCTAGGCAGGCCACATGTGGCCCGCAGGCCATTGTTTGAGGATGCCTGACTATCATCCCAGCTCCAGAAGAGAGCAGGAATTTCCCCATCTGTGCCTTTTTGCTCCATCAGCCCCCAGAGGACTAAATGGTGCCCACCCACTCAGGACACAGACTCTCAGTTGTCTCCTTCAGAAACACCTCAGTGAATAGTAGGTGCCTGATAAATACTTATTAAATTAAAAAAAAAAAGAAAGAAAGAAAGAATAAATGAATGCCCTGAGCCATATTGCGTACGCAGGATACAGCATTTTGTTTTTATGAATCAGACACAGCCTAAAAGTGTGGGCATTTCTCTCTTTCTAAGAAGGGTCAGCTATGCCTGCCCTTTTCTTGATCACAAGCACAGCCAGGCCTGAGAGCAGCCCTGGAAGTGGCTGCAGTAGGGGTCAGGGTTAAGACATACATCAACTCCGGCTGTCCCTTACAAAGTCAGCGGCAATTGTGGGAGTACTCGCCCATCATACGAACAGGCCCTGACACAAGTGCAGTACACTGGAAGACATTTGTTGAAATGTTAAGCAGTTTATGGCCTCCACTCTATGCTTGGCTCAAAGAATCAAAGGCTGGAAAATAAGTATATTTCAGCAAATCCACTCAATGACAGGTTTCAAGTATGTTCTTGAATATGTTCTTCAAAACCAAACAAAAGAGCACCTAATCCTATCATTCAAGCTAAAGAGCGCAGAAATAGCATCACCAATCAAAGCCCTGTTCAGGCGTAATTGCCTCTCAAAAATGCATTTCTCTCTAATCACTGTCACCTTACACTGTACCTACGCAAACAAGAGCGTTCCGCGAACTGGAAGCAAACAAAGGGCACACGTGTGGAACCAAACAACCCTTCAGCAGGAGGGGAACACTAAGGCACCCTGCTCTCCGCAGGTTACAACTCAATAGGTTGCCAAAAGGTGCATTGTTCCAACATCAGTAAATAGCCCTCAAATCAAGAAGCTAAGGAAAAAGTTCAGGAGACAATTTAAGTGAGTCAGTAAGGATTAAGAAAAAATAATTACAAGTGAACAAGACAAGAGAGGGAGTTTCACATCACACGTCTTCCACCCCCTTTCTAAGGAAACCACAGGGAGGCTGACTGTGTCTGTGGGTAGGCGCACGTAGCCTCCAAAACCACATCCAGATGGCAACCAAATCCCACAGCCGTAACCTGCGGATGGAAGCGGGTTGTGCTGGCTGCTGTGATTCTCGTGCCAGCTGCATATTTGGGAACTAACGTGGGAAGTGTGCTGAGCGGCTAAGATCCAGCATTGGCTTATCACTGATGGGTGGGGGTCCTGGGAGCTGTTCAAGTTCAAGATCACCTTCCTGGCCTGTCCTGCCTCAGCTGGGGCCCCAACGCCAGCAGAACTTCTCAGCAGGAGAGCAGAATGATGTGTGTCCAAGATTCATTCATAACGAGAACACACAGAAGTGTTCACAGGGAAGTGAGGAGAGAAGGAAGAGAGGCTTGTTTGTCTGGAGGAACGCTGGCACCTTGCGTTTGTGAATAGCTGCCTTTGGCTGTGAACAGTCACTACTGACAGTCAGGCTGAGGAAATACACTATCCTTCCTGCATCTAAATTTTGGGTCCTGAAACTGGATACAAAAACTGTTTAGGAAACCATCACCGATCTCTGCCAAAATTTGTAATGGTTCATGGTGAGAAGAGAAAAAGAAGGAGAAGGCCGAGCATTGCAGTAAAGCTCACTGCGATCATCGGGGTTGCCTTCGTTCTCCAAAATTAACATTCTGCCCTTCTTTGTGTCCATGTTGTTTGTCTTATGTAACTCCAATGTGATGTCTGAGGTGACAGTTGTATCTATTTGGTTTCACTTATAATGTTTTCCTTGTTGGCAAAACGTAAGATTGGCATCCCTGTCCAACCTCCACTTTCTTTGGGGGCCTTTTCCTGTCTGGGAATGATGAAGTTTGGTGCCCTCTCCTCTAGAGGGCCAGGAAAGCAGCTGCTCTGAAGGGCAGTCTCTGCTCTTTCATTAAAAACTTCCTGCAGAAATTATCACAGCATCCAAACAAAACCCAAGTTCCTGGAGGGTGGTTCTGAGCAGTACTGGCTGCTGTGTGAGCAAGCCCCACGCCCAGAGCCCTCTCCTCAGCCACTGTCTTGGAAACATTTCATAAACCCATGGACCTCAAGGGCCTCTCAAACAATGTACCACAGCGTAACCACTGCTTTGCCATCAATGTAGGATACCAGAGTCCCTAATTAGAATTAAAATCTAAAGGTATTCCCCCTTCATCCTTCCCACCAGAACGTAAGTTGTCCCAGCTCCAAGATACAGTTCCAAGAACAGAACACGGGACGATTCTGCTTGTTAGTCATAAAAGCAGGGCAGCATGAGTGACTCAAGATTAGCGTCATTTCAGAAAAATGTCTCCAAAGACCCTCTTCCTGGGAGTCCCTTTCCAGGCATCTTTTCTTTTCAGACCCTTAGAACACCATGTCCTTCATTCATGAAAGCTCTTTTCTTCTCTTTTTTCTTTTATTATTTAACCCTCCTGACCCATGGCCCCTTCTTTCTCCAATGGGAATCATTTACTGTAGAGAAACAGAGAGACCACGTGACGTAAGCGGGAATTGGTCTGGGCTTCAGAAGACCAGGATCCTGGCCCTAACCATGAGTTCTTTGATCTCCGCTTTCTGGACTCTTTAATTTCTGTTGAGCCTCATGACCTCAAACATCTCTTCCAACTTGAAGCATCTGATCTAGATCAAAGGTAAATGTGTTTTCTTTAACCATTAGCTCAGGAAAGCTCCCAGAAACCAGCCCATGAGCTCATCTGCCCCCCGAGCTCACACTAGGGCATGTCTGTCCCAATTCCATTCATCCATTTTTCATTCATTTTTTCAGTCACTCATTCAATCATTTTTGATTTGTCACATATTTGTTGTGTAATTACTTGTCTTCTCAACATGTAGGAATCAAAAAGCAGTTGCCGACTTCCCATGCACACGAGGCTGGTTTTCTTCCCATGCACACGAGGCTGGTTTTCTTCTCATGCACACGAGGCCGGTTTTCTTCCCATGCACACGAGGCTGGTTTTCTTTTCTACTCCATACAGTCTCCATTTACCTTCTCTGAGCAAGTTTTTCCCAACTGAGTGTTTTGCTTAAACTTGTATTGCAAAATGTTTAATTGCTCACACGTCTTTCTTCCACAGTATAATGAAGTTCCTGGAAGATGATGACTTGGTCTTATTCATTCCAAATGGCCAGTGCAATGAGGCACAGAAGTGGTCTGTTTCAACAACGATTCTCTCTATACAGTGCTTACCACATTCTAGGCACTTTGCTTGCCAATTTGCATATATTAAGTCATTTAAACTTGATGATTACCCTACAATTTATTTATTGTTATTATCCCCAGTATACAGATAAGAAACTGAGGCTTAGAGAGTTCACATGATTTGACCAAGTTCACACAGATGAAAAGTGACAGAGCCAGGATTCAAGCTCAGTAGGCTGGTTCCAAATTCCATCCAAATAATATTATATTAGGTGGTCTCACCATTTACAAAGACATGAATAAAGTGATAATATTCACTGGCCTCACAGGAATGAGGGGATGACATAATATACAATGATTATATCCGATGTATAATTTACCCAAAGAGTAGAAATTCTATAATGATCTACAGATTCTGAAATCCTATTTTATGCATAGTTTTAATAACTTATATCTCTATTTATTATATAATATCTCATATTACATTAATTACATAACTCTCTGGGATAATTCCATGATAAACTCCTCCACTGAGCCGAACATATTTCTCATCTCCTGAGTCCTGTTCTAATTCTCCTTCCAAATCAGTCTGCTAAGTTTAACTTGTAAATACATTTACTTGAATCATTCAGGTTTTAGTCAGAGAAAAAAAATTGCAATTAGGGTAGAAAATTCACGATTTTGGAAATGAGAAATAAATCTCAAGGTATAGTCTTGATTGAAAACATTTCAGTGAATAAATGGACAAATAACAAATGTGCTTTCAACATTTATTATTCACTGAATATTGACTAAATAAATGCTGAACTGTGGGCTGTTCACAGATTAATTTGCCAGTTCAATGTGCAAACTCCTTTGAGATTTCCACAAGCTGGACTCAGTCCTCAGATAATTTCATTATAACTTGAAGAGACTAGATAAAAAGGAAGATGAATGATATTTGAAATTAGTATTTCCCCTTCCAGGGCTAATCTACAAATCAGATATTATCAATTTCTCATCCCATTCCCAAATCAAATAATTTCAGAGACTCTATCCTGGCTGAGTTAGACACAGAAATCCCTGGTGACCTGGGACTCACAGCTGTGCCTCACTTACTCCTTCCTCAACTGAAAATCAGATTCATTAATTTGGGCTTAGATTTCAGCCTTGGCCCCAGCGGAAGGGGAGGGGCAGAGGAAGAGCCTGGTGACTCCCCCAGACCTTGAGGAGCAGACCAGGTACATCAGGGCTTCTTTTTATAAGATACGATGGGAACTTGTGAAGAGTCCTATGTTAATGGTCATTTAATTTTCCTCTTTTTAAAGACAGCCTTTGGTGATGTGTCCCTCTTAGCATCTTAAACATCTTGCAGGCTGTCACAAAGATGCCATTCAGGGCTTTGCTGAGCGGGGAGCACTGTGATGTCACAGTGTTCCCAAGGAAGGGCTGGGGCTGCAGACCATTGACCGAGGCCAGCCATAGGTTTGAGAATAGAAGGTGGCGTGAATACATTTGAAGCAAAGAGTGAGTGATGTGGGTCTGTCTTCCACTGAGGACAGAGAGCTGCGATCGACAAAACCACCCAGTTCTGTCCTCTTTCATCCTTTTCTTTCATTAACCTTTCCATCAGCATTTCTGAGCAAGCCAGAGCGTAGTACATTGTAGAAAGTCCGTAAAACACAAAAAAAGCAATTTTACTGGGGAAAGTGAAATGGACCGTGGAGGGTTGGCCACCATAGATGCTACTTTATTGGCAAAGAAAGCTAAGAAAGAAATATGCATTTCATCTAATGAGAAACGGAGTTTAGTTTTCAGATGATACATCCTTGAGACCCCTAACGTTCTATCATCCAATGATGATAAGGTTGTCACAGTGACGTCGTATCGGCTTGCCTACGCCCTTCCCTCCCCAAACAAAAAAGTTAGGAACCTGAAGGGGGGGGGGGTCATAACAATTCAAAAGTCAAGAATTTTTAAAAAATAGTTTACTTCATGCATATTGTCAGTAAATGGACCCAGAAGTCCTCAATGATCAGTAGCCACTATAGTATTTAAACCTCCTGCCAAGAAAATGCAACATAGACCAAGACATTTGGAGCTTAATGCCCCTTGGTGCTACATTATTGTTACTATATATTACACATTGTTCCCAAATGATACAATTGTTATATAGCACTATCACGGTAACTAAAACAGGGCCTATTCAGTTCTGCTTGTTGGATAATGCAGACTCACTGGTATCTTTCTCCCAAGATGAACGGAAACTGCAGAAACTTGTTTTCTCTAATGGTGATACTCAACAAAAGCCTTTCTTTTCAGAGTCCAATTTAATTACAGTCATCAAAAGGCAGTGGGCATTTTAGGATTTCTGAGTATTTGACTTATGGACAATATTAATAAAGCCTAGAAAACCAGCATTAAAATTCCCAAATATACATTTGCTCATTTAAAACAAAGTTGCGGACACCCAGCTCTCCCTCCCCGGAACTGGCCCGCCGCATTCCTTCCCAAGCATGTGCTTACTTTGCAGCTTTATGAAATTCTTCCCTGAGGCTGCGTCAAAGCTGGAGGTTCCCTGGTCCCCTACAAAGATGTCTGCAGCTCTTCTGAAGACCGTCTAGGGGATCTGACTGGCATCACAGCTCATTGTTATCCCTCTTAGAGATGATGGAGCATTGGTTCTGTCCCACTACTCCATCAAGCTCCATGCTTCTGGCTGAGATGGTTTTCAGTTATTCTGCCCTCTGCAAGGTGTGCCTGGCACCTCCATTCACAGTCTCTCACCTGCAGAGTGTGGCTCTCCACAGCACGGCATGGGTGTGCAGTGTGACAAAAGCTGCAGTGGGAGAGTCCTGTCCTCTCCACTTACTCTCTATGTGACCTCAGGAAGGAGCATTAATCTCTCCGATTCTCAGCTTCTCATCTCTACGGTGGATGTAACAGAACCCACTAACCACACATCACAGGGTCGTGTTAAGCCTTTAACTCAGCACCTTGCACAGAGACATTGTAGAGTCAGTGTGAACTGGAGACTCAGGAGACTGGGGTGGAGGGAGCCTGAGAAAGGCAATAAGAAAAGGAAAAATGCTGAGTGAGCTGAAACATGAAAATGGATGGAAATGCACAATTAGGGAAAAGTTCATCATAGACTAGCCCAGAGGTTTTCAACCCACAGGAGCTGTATTAAAGGGCTGCAGCATTAGGAAGGTTAAGAACCACTGAACTAGCCACTCTGCTCTACAAAATGCTACGGAGAACGTTTGCTCTCACTCTGTGGTTGCAATCCAGGCTCCAAGACTGTGTCTCAGATCATTTGCAGCAAGGTGGAGTGTAATGAATAAGGAAATGCTCGAGGCTGAGCACACACCTGTATGACCTGGGAAGAAGGGCACGTGCAGGTCTGCACCCTCGGCTGGGAGTGCTCTGCATCCTTGTCATACTCCAGAAAAAACAGGCAGCCCTAACCAAGGTAATCAACCAGAGGCGATGAGTGCAGATCTGAGGACTGCACGCAAAGCCCTGCAGGGATCCAGCTCTGCCCTCTGAACGCTTACAACTCCAGAACAGCAGAAGTAGAAATAGACAGGCATGTGGCAATGAGCTCCCAGGAAGCTGGCCAGGCGTGCACAAGATGGGAAGATGCAATGTCCATGTATTTAGGGGGAGAGGAGTTTATAACTATACAACCAAAAGCTTAGATGTCCAGACAGGGCAAAAATTGGAGAAAGGGAGTATTCTGGCATTTTCTTTTCATTTTTTTAAACATTTAAAACATTATATTTACTAAGGTTCTGGCAATAGCTTCAAATAACAAGACACAGCATACAAGGCCTACCTATCATTCAACTTGTTTATATTAAGTCTCAGCTTCAATATGGAGCTATTTAAAAAAAAAAAAAAAAAAGACCCTGCTTTTTACATGCTAAATATCATGGCAAATATGCCATTAAACATAGCAATGAACTTAAAACAGGAAAGTAAGGAGTTAACAAAAGCTAAACGTTGCAGCCTAAACAAAATTCATACCAAAAAAATATAGTAACTATCAGTGGGTAAATAAAATTTTCTCGAGTGGATTAAACTTAATAGTATAAAACATGCATTTTAGAATCTTTAGCTATCAAGTTCAAAAAGTACCAGCCCATTTGAAATGAAAGTCGAATCAAAGTAGAAGTAGCCAAAGTAAAATCAAAATTAATTCAAGACATAACACATCTTAACACTAAAAAACATTCAGTCTTGTTGAAGTGGAAGTAAATCCCAGAGCTTCCGGGGCTTTCTCAGGCTGCAAAGGGCTGTTTCTCTGATTCACTCAAAGCAGCATCCAGTAGACTCCAAGGACGCCACTAAACCCAGCAAAGGGTAAGACTGCTGGTATCCACCTCTGACCTCCCCGTGAAACATGGCTACTGAGTCCACACATCCAGGATGGGTGAGGGTCAAAGGCATCCTATTCTGCTAGGTAATAAGAAGCAAACCACCCCTCCTCACCCTAAAGCTCCTTCCCCAGGTAAATAAAAAGTACACAAAGGGGAAAAAATTAAAATATGCCTATCTACAGATTAAGGATTTTAAAATTTCAATGTAATCATCACTTCAAAAATTTTAACTAGAGTCACCTGGCCATATCTGATTATATCTTAAAGATATATCCAGATTCAATTTTTGTTGGTTTATCACTGTACATTTCTAATCAAAAATATTAATTTTATTCCCAATACTCTATCTCAACCACTAGTACAACTGCAGGGTGTTATCTGCCAGAGTCAGTCATCAAGCACTGGAAGAGAAAAACTAGACATTCAAGCAGCAGGCAGTAATTATGGCCCTTTCACACAGCGGACTCTGAGTGGCTACTGAATGGTCCAGGAATGATTCTAAACCCAAGAAAATTCATGAGTTTTAGCAAATATGTTACGTTTTCACAGCTGAATTTCCTTAGACATTGCACTTTCTTTTATAAGGGAACGCTGATTCTTTCTTAATGTTGTGGTACGTCAGGACCTGAATTTGCAGCCTTCTTCTGTGTTTCTTATGTTTACTTTTCCTCTTTGTGTTTTCTGTTGCTTTTTCTCATTCTTCACTGCTTTTCTTTTCTGCTTGTATCTCCTCAATATAATCTGATTCCAACAAGGATTCGATGATGAAGGTTGACACCTCTTTCTTTCTTTGCTGAGTCCTTTATCGCCCTTTTCTTTGTCGGTCGTACCCTCTGACTCCTTTTCTTTTTTAAACTATCCTCACTGTCTGACTTAGTTGCTGACATGGAACTTTCAGAAGGTTTATGTAAACGGTTCTTCTTTTTCTCTGTTTTCCTTGCTTCGTGACCTCATCTGAATTACAGCCTACCAGACTTCTCTTCTTGTTTCTTTCTCTGTCTCTTTTGCATCGGCCCTTGTGTCCACTGAACAGTTTCTTCCTGTGTTTTTCTAGTTCTTTCTTCCAGTTCTCATTCATTGTTTCTTCTTCAGCCAACGTCTTGGAACCTTTCTTTTTCTTTTCTAGTTGTTCTTTCACTTCTTCCCAGGTGGGCCTTGGTCGATTCAGAGAATCCTGAAGACTGGATTGGACCTGTTGATCTGGTCATTGCTATTGGGTTCACATAGAGCACTGGATTGTCCCACTTCCCCTTGGTGCCCGACTGAGCACACAGTCACACGCAGACAAGGACCGGGCTGGAGAGGCAGCCGGAGCGAGCTGGCTGCAGGTCCGTCTCTATGCTGGCATTCTCGGTGGGCAGACTGAGTATGATTCTTAACCCCGAGAGTGCTGGGGAAAGGATAAGGTGGAGGTCAGAGGTGCTCATGCGGAATCTCAGAGGCCCTGCTGTGGAAGGGACTGAGAATGAGTCTGGGGGTGACGGGACACAGGGGTGCTCACCATCCCTGGCCCTCCCCACTGGGCTCCAGCCTAGGCTGGACCCATTTAAGAAACTCTACAGAAAAGAAACAAGCTAGAAATGAAAATTGTTCTTGGGACTTCAAGCACAATGGATGATGCCATCACCCTTACACCTAAACTTTCCGCTAAAACTCCCTGACTTGGGAATCATATGCAATAGTGGCTATTTGGGGGCTGGTTTCAGAAGGTCAATGTGAGCAGGAAGTTTGGACACACCCCAGGTGCTGCCATGTTCTGGCATCTCCACACCCTCATCTCCCTGACTGATGATTGTTCAAACCTCTCAGGACCCAACCCCAGTCCTCTACTCCCCACAGCTGCGTCAGAGGGCCGAGGAGGCAGAGGAGGGCATGGGGGCTGCCGGAGTTTCTGTGCAGAGAAACTTCTGTCCGGAGTTTTAACCTTCTAGAATCCAGTTACATGCTCTGCCAATACGGTGAGGACTCAGACACGTTTATTATGCTGATCCCTGACAGTCCCAGGTGAACTATTTAGAGTGGGGACTGGGAAAACTCTGATAAACTCAGCCTTTCCCTCCTGAAGCCAGAGCTGGCGGCCACTTCCCTGTGTCAAATACTTTCCAAGATGCAAGCAAGGAGCTGTGAGGCCACACCAGAGGGGGACTGGACACTGGGGAACACAAGACAGGGCGACCTAGGGACATCTGAGCTGCCCTGGAAGGGAGAGCTATGAGCTTGCCCAGTGACAGAAATCACCTGAAATGCCCCAGGCCGGGACGCACCAGAGGACTGTCAGGGGCTCCCCTCTCGCGTTGCTGTCCTGGCACCATCGTTGTCACTTGTCCTATTTTGTGTGTATGAACTTATTTTCCACGAGCAGGTTTTTGTTTTCATTCTAATTTTATTTGCCACCTAATTCCTGATTGATTAGAAAAGTATGTGACAGTCAGGAGGCTGAGACTGGCAGCCCCCTGCCCAAATACAGTTAGGTAAACATTAACCCAGGAGAGGGGATGAGATCATGTCAGGCCTCTACTCCTAGAGACCAGCAGGAAACGAAAGAGCCCTACGCTGAGAGATGCTTTCTCCATGCTTTCTCCACTGGGCCGTAAGAGGGGTTGTTTTCGAAGAAATACGAAGAGGAACTTTCCTGAGCAGGACATGCCCGCTCAAAGGGAAGGAAAGGGAAGGGAGCTGGTGATAGACGCGTGGTCTGAGGAAAGAAATGCTGCCTTGTATTGGAAATGGACTAACTTGCCTTGATGAGCATCTAACTTTGATGACACAGTAAAGAAATGAGCATTTTCGCTAAGCAAAAGTTTTGGCTATCTATAAAAATAAAGAGATCCCCATGAGACACCATGCAGGTTATCAACTCAGAGGACAAAGGACACCATATTTGTAAATTGTGCCAGCAAGTGCCCCTGGACGGGCAGCCGGGCACACCGAGGTCACTTTCCTCCCGTTGAAGAAAGAGGAAGATGCTACAATCACATGATCACAAACGTGGCCCAGGGGCCTGTGAAGTGGGTCTCTGGTAATCAGGCCTCTTTCTCCTCTCTCTCCATTTTTTTTTTATGTTGCATGCTTGTATACAGAAGCGGGGAGGACCCTCCTGTAAGAACCTTCTATCCTGTGTGCTCTGGGCTTTCCTAGTGCTAACAGAGGAGTTAGTCAGCTGCTATTAGGAAGGCCCATCTGCTTCAGGCCCAGGAACAGCTCCTTCTTCTCCTCTGGGCCAAGCCCCAGGTGCCCCATGAAGCAGACTCCCCTGTCCTTCCTCCTGGGGGCAGACCCAAGCCCAGCCCTGGGCCCCCCTTCTCCTCCCAGCCTGGTGTATTTGCATGTGAAGTTTTGTTCCAACCACAGGTTTGGTCCTTGACTCTCCTTACGTTAGAGGGAGAGCTGGGGGTTGGGGGGAGAGGGCACCTTGACCACCTTGACACACCCTCAGCCCTGGGCCACCTATTCCCCATGAGGCCCAAGCCCCAACTCCGTGGACTCCAGCCACCAGTCCTTAACAGGAGGCCCAGACCCTGGTTGTCATACACTGTGTGACGATGAGCAGAAGTGAAGGACCAGAGCGGTACCACAAGGCAGCCAACTGAGCTCTTCTCTGGGCCTCCTGCTGTCCCCACCGTGCTCTCCTGGGCCCTTGCAAGAGGCCACTCTTACCACTGCCGTCAGGGTCCCATCCCTATCCCTCACCACCGCCTGCCATCTGCACGGTGTGCTGAGCGCGATCCCTGCCCTGTTGCACTTCATTTTCACTGGGTCTAACTGGAGGTGTTACTGTCCCAGGCCACAGCTCGGAAGCGGAGCTCAGAGAGCTGCCGTCCGCCAGGCATCCTGGGAAGGGCAGCTCCGGGGAGGCGGAGCTTATCCTTCCAGCCCCAACCTGCCCCGCCCACCCTGCTGCGTCAGGGCCACGCCCACTGTCATCATCCATCTCCCCTCCATCCTCAAATCAGCTAATTCCCCTGGGGTGGAACCTCTTTGGATCCTACAATTCCCTTTTCTTTTTTGGTCAAGGCCAAATTTCTTAGAAACCTAGTCAGAAACTCCTGCCCTACTTTCTGACCGCCCGTCTGCTTCCTCCTCCACACTCTGCTGAAATGGCCATCTCAGAAACGGCTCCACGCTGAGGCTTCCACGGCTAAGCCTCTTTGGGCATCGTGCTCTCCTGCAGAACCCACTGCTTCCTGCTGCGTTCCTCTGCTCCCTCACCCCTCAAATAAGCTCCCAGGTTCTGTCAAGTTTATTTCAATGTTTCTTGCAATTGGCTCTATATTTCTATCCCAAAATTCCACTGTCTTTATTGCGAGCACTCATTATTTTCCAGCAAGATTATACCGACAAACCGTCACTTGTGTCTCTACAATTCTATCCACATCTTCTGTAGGTCCCAGCATTGAGGAGTCCCTTCTGCTCCACGTAGGAGTCCCTATGTGCCTCCATAGCCTGCCTTCTTTCCTCTTGATGCCCACCACGTCCATCTTCATAAAGCCTGGATCCAGACCATCCCTTGTTCCCCTGTTCCCCTGCCCAGAGCCCCAGGGCTCAGCCGGAGAACAGCACAGGACACCCCTGGGCATGGCTTTGCACGAGTCCCGGCTTGGTGCCTCCTACCTGGTCTGCACGATCCTGTCTGCTGTGGCCGACTCAGCAACAGCGCGGGGAGAGGCCTGAGTTCTCCATCCGGCACTCTCTATTCCAGCATGGTAGAATTGAGGGACACCTCTTGAACCTTAAAAAGAAGCAAATTTAGATCAAATTAAACACTGCTTTTGCAAACCTGAAAGTATAGAATTAGAAATTGAATGTTTTAAAAAGAGTCACGGAAAATTTGTGAAAATTTGTGCAAATCCCTGACATACGAATTTCTCACGAATGGGTGAGATGAACCCCTCGAGTCGGGGCTGCCCACTTGCTATGCCCACACCCTTCTCTTCTTCAAACTCTTCGTTCTGACTTCTCAGAGGGCGGAGAGCTCGGTGCTCACAGGCCACCGCATAATTACACATTGTCTCAAAACGTTTCATGTTGTGTCTTGAATGTTCATTCTATGAACTCAGCTAGATACAAACTCCTTACGTTCAGGGCCACATTTGTTTTTGTTTATCCTATATTTTCTTCAAATGCCACTATTATAGCCATCCAAGCATTTTAAAATAAATAGCTGTATTACATAGGAATTTGAAATCCATGTCATCTTAGACAACAATATTCTTTTACATTGAACAATATCTTGGTACCATTTTCTAGGGTAGAAAACTTGTGTGCATGGATTATAGATTTGACCAATTGCAGTATCTCATGTGGGGTGTGTGTGTGTTAAACTGTAATTCTCCCAAAACTGATCCATGTAGAGTGGTATATTAAGAGTTCAGCCCAAGCCCATATAGAGACAGATAAATTAATGCTAAAAGTTTTCTAACACAACCAAAAGAAATCATTGATAATAATTTTTCTTAATATTAAAGTTATGCAATTATATGCAACATTAAATTTGAAAATACAAAATTCCCTAAAAGAGAGCCTAATTCCTCTATAAGAACAGGTATGCACTTACTGTTGCTGTATTATGTAATTTCTGTAGCCTAGTCCATCATGTGTGAGTACTTAGAAGCCCACACCAGTTGTTATTTCTTTCAGGGATCACAGGGGTTTTATAAATACTCTATTGCAACAAGACTATAAGAAATACACATTTTATGACATAACTAAAACTTATGAACATTAAGAGCAAATATAGCCTGCAGGAACTCTTGCCCATTTTTTATAAAATTTCTAAATACTCATATCTCAAACAGAAAATCCCAATTTCACCAGTGGAGTCTTTATAGTACTTTCACTGTAACGTTTGCCTTAGTCTGTGCTGTATTTTAAGTAGCATGTTTAAGAGATTCTGTAAAAATGTTGGAACAAGGACAAACCATTGTCTCCAAACTGGGCTACAGGTGAGCCTTCTAGAATAGCAAAGGGAGTCCTGCACTCGCTGTATCCCCCTGACAGAAGACAAACCACAGAAGTTGGGACAAATGTTGGCAAAGCTTTGCTGGTCTCCCCTGGGAGAGGCCCATTTCCTTCAGAAAGGATTCTTCTTTTTTTTTTTTTTTTTTTTTTGAGACAGAGCCTCAAGCTGTCCCCCTGGGTAGAGTGCCGTGGCATTACAGCTCACAGCAACCTCCAACTCCTGGGCTCAAGCGAGTCTCTTGCCTCTGCTTCCCAAGTAGCTGGGACCACAGGCGCCTGCCACAACGCCCGGCTATTTTTTGGCCGCAGCCGTCATTGTTGTTTGGTGGGTCCGGGCTGGGGATTCGAACCCGCCACCTTAGGTGTACGTGGCTGGCGCCTTAGCCGGTTGAGCTATAGGCGCCGAGCCAGGATTCTTCTTCAGAGATAATTTTGAGGTCATTTTATAGACAGGGAAATCTCTGAAGCTATCACTTCCACCCTTCTAGAGGGGAAGTGGCCACAGAGCAGCACCAGGCAGGCAGCAGAATCCCGGCTCTAACTTGGCTCTGGGTCGGCCAGAGCTGGAAACCACACACAGTTGTTCAGTCTGAAATGAATATGTCATTTTCATATCTTTAAAAACTCTACATGCTTAAAATTCCAAAAGCTTAAAATGTATTACATGTCTAGACTCTATACTAGCTTCAGTTTTGTTTTTATAGAGTTTTTTTCCCTTACTTTGAAAGAATAAAAGCTTAACCTAAAAGGAGAAATAGTCAAAGAGACCTAAGTGCTTGAAAGGTCCAGTTAAAGTAGAATCTATTCATATGTGTCTTAGCCATACCTCCAGTGAAGCTCTTTTTTTTATTCTCATCTTTCCTCTCCTCCCTTCCTTCTCTGCTTTGAAGAACTAAGAACTTTATAGACGGTTTGATTGATTCAAGGCACCAAATGCAGAAGAAAGTCTCCCAGCAAAGCCATCTGCTAAGCAGTCAGACTCCCCCAGGCATCTGCCTGTAGCAAATACAACATAACACCTCCAGGCAAACTCATGACCTACATGCCAACAGACTCGCTGTTCTTGAACCATTCTGTGTGATGAGGATTTTAATCTTGGTAACCATGAACATGGCTTCGGATTTATGTCAATATAAGACCGTTTTTTTTGTTTAATAGAAGGAGTTACATTCTTTTCATAAATTCATACTCTCCTAGAAAGCTGTCCCCCTCCACACTATATGCTAGCCTTTCCCTGTTCTGTGCTGGTACTCAATACAAAATATCTTGAAAGGCACTTAAAGAATTTCTTTGACCTAGTACAGAAATAGCTCATCATATATGGGGGGAGTTTGGGGGGAAAGCAGCCTTGAAATTTTTTTTTCTTTTTTGAGACAGAGTCTTATTTTGTCACCCTAGGTAGCATGCTGTGGCGTCATAGCTCGCAGCAACCTCACACTCTTGGGCTCAAGCGATTCAATTGCTTCAGCCTCCCAAGTAGCTGGGACTACAGGCCCCTGCCACAAGGACAAGATAATTTTTCTACTGTTTTGTAAAGATGGGTCTTGAACTCCTGGGTGCAAGTGACACCCCTGCCTCAGCCTCCCAGAGTGCTAGGATTACAGGAGTGAGCCACTGCACTCCACCCACCCTTCAATTTTATGTTCCCTTCCCATGTTCATAATTAACTGAAATTCAAGCTTAGAACAATATAACTATAAGCAATACTTGGCTTCTACTAGGGAAAATGTTATTCTGTAGACGGTCCTGGGCTATTCTGCGTTAATGAAAGCCTTCTCCACACCAAAGCAGCACAGAGGTCAGGAAATGACAAGAGAAAACATTTTAGAAACATAAACACAGATTGATTCTTCCTAAACTCCTCCTATTCTAGCCCTTCCTATCCTTCTCAAGCAGGTAGAGCAAAACCAGCATTTTCTGATGGAAGTAGTTCCATTTGAAAGGCTTGCCAGCCAGGGTGTTTTAAAATGTTGCTGAATGATTAAACATAAATCCCTAAATGGAGAGAGCCGGTTTGTATTAAATAGCCTAGAGCAGTGCTGTCTGCCCACACTTGTGCCCGTGTCTGGCTGCCGGCTGATAAACGCGGTGGCTTTAAGATAGTCCTTATTAGCATGCCCGTATATTTCTACCTCACACAGTCACCCAAGGGTGATTGCTATCTGTTAATTGAATCCTGTGCCGGCAACTGTGTCTTTGTGTGCTTGCCATTATAATTTCAAGGATTGTTACTTCATTTCCTATTTCTAAATAACGATAGTAAACATAAAGTTACATAGTTCTGTATCCTCATGTGTGCACCTGTGTGCACATACCTATGAGTATACATTCTAATATATATCAGAGAGAGAGAGGGAGAACCACTTACACTCACTGTATATTATGGGAAAGACACAATTTAATAAGCCACACCAAATATTTCAGTATAGAAACACACATATCCAGCCACTTGACAGTTTTCTGCTATCAAGCATGCCTGGCGAATCTACAAAACAGAAGTGGGCATTTTTATTTTCTGCACAATGATCAAAACCGACATGGTGGGCAGAAGACTCAGTGAACAGTGACCACGCTGTTCGTTTATAAACCAGTCTCTTTCCGTGGCTTCTCCAGACAAGCCTCAGTGGTGTGGTCAGCCCTCTGTGGGTTCTGAGAGCTCTGTGTCCACATCAGATGCTGCATCTTGAAGTTCCAGGGAAGCAGCAGCCAGGCCCTGGGTTGGGGTGGAGTCGTGCCCACTGCCTTGGGCACAGGGAGGGCACCTGGGCTAGAACCAGAGGACATCCTCAACACAGTCACAGCTCCTGTGTCAAGACAGCTGGACCTCAGTGTGCTCTCAGAGAAAGTAAATCATGTGCCCCTATTTTCTAAGACTGAGACAGTTTCCTGAGCTTGGGGAAACGGTTCCATCCTCCTGTCGTGAAGCTTATGTCCAGTGGTGTGTTTGGTGAATCACTGGTGAGGAAAAAGTACCAACTTACTAAGATGACTCATCCCAGAAAAGCTCTCCAGATGTTCCTTGTGGCCCAAATGGCTTTCACCAGAGTGGACAACAGATATTTCCCAGCTCCCAGGAGACAGAAAGAGTGGTTTAGACATTACCGTGACTCATGGTTGACACCTCGTTCTGGGGGAAACTCTCCTCTTTAGAATGCCCAGGGAATGTGACAAGGCCTGACGTATTCCTGATATATACGTATTCCTGATGTATTCATGATATATAAAATATATCATGAATGTGGAGTTTTCATGGATTTCAGGTATCTCAGAATAGTTTAATTAAAATTACAATATATCGTTACTTCTAAACTGAAAGCGGAGTGGCAAAGTAGAAATAAATGAAAAACGACCCAAACATGGTGGCTCACACCTGCAATCCCAGCACTCTGGGAGGCCAAGAAGAGAAGGTTGCCTGAGCTCAGGAGTGTAAGACCAGTCTAAGCAAGATCCTGGCTCTAAAAAAAATAAGAAGGGTGACTAATCTCATGAATGGACATAAGTGTGTAAGGAATCCAATTTGGTCTCACTCTGTCCCATCAGGGGACCCACATTCTCCCTCCCCACCTCTGAGGACCCCTGGGACTTCCTACACGCCTGGGACTATGTGGAGCTGTTTATTCCTCCTTAAGTGAAGTCCCAGGACACATGATGTCAAATATGTCTAATAAGAAAGTGTTAACAGGTATGTCTACCTGAGAAGCCAAACTGTAGGGAGAAAAGTGTGTGGGGAGAGGAAGATTAACCATTATTATTTTTTAATTATTAATTTTTCTTTTTTTTTGTAGAGACAGAGTCTCACTTTATCGCCCTCAGTAGAGTGCCATGGCGTCACACAGCTCACAGCAACCTCCAGCTCCTGGGCTTAAGCGATTCTCTTACCTCAGCCTCCCAAGCAGCTGAGACTACAAGAGCCCACCGCAATGCCCAGCTGTTTTTTTGCTGCAGTTTGGCCGGGGCTAGGTTTGAACCCGCCACCCTCAGTATATGGGGCCATCCCCCCACCCAGTGAGCCACAGGCACCACTCTATTAATTAATTTTTTACAGGGGTCTCTGTCCCTAGGCTGCAGTGCAGTGGCATAGTCATAATTAACTGTAACTTCCAACTCCAGGGCTCCAGGGATCCTCTTGTCTCAGCCTCCCATGCAGCTGGGACTACAGGGGCGCACCACTATGCCCTGCTAATTTTATTTTTATTTTTGTAGAGACTGGGTCTCACTGTATTCTCCAGGCTGGTCTCGAACTCTGGCCTTAAGCAATCCTCCTGCCTCAGCCTCCCAAAGTGCTGACATTACAGGTGGGAGCCACCCCACTGAGCCCAGATTTACCTTGTTTAAAATAGGGCACTTAGACTTCATCTTCTCCCACAATAAAAATGGTAACATTTGCTATGTGTGTGTTTCACATTATTATATCATCTCACTCAAGAACTTACCTTTCTGATAGACCAGGAATATTTTTGAATCCCCAGAACAAAGAATCTCTCCTGGACAACAGTGGGGTTATACTATCCTCACTATCCTTCTTTCAATGCATCTTTTCTGGATTTGACTTAGGATGGGGTGTTTCCATTTTCACTACTTCTTGTGGGTTTGTTTGGGGGGGTTTTGGTATTAAAACTATCCAAAAGGCTTGAAATCAGAGAATATTAGGACTTAAAAGAACTCAGGAGCTCTTGTTCTACTCATAAGAGAACCAAGGCAGGTGGGCTCAGGGGCTCAGTCTGTAAAGCTAGCACTCCAGGAGGCTAAAGCAGGACGGAGTTCTGGACCAGCCTGAGCAAAGTGAGACCCTATCTCTACTAAAAATAGAAAATTTAGCCAGGCATTAAGGCAAGTGCTTGTAGTCCCAGTTATTTGGGAGACTGGGCAAGAGGATTGGTTGAGCCCAAGAGTTTGAGGTTGCTGTGAGCTAGGCTGAGACCAGCACATTCTAGCCTCAGCAACAGAGTGAGAAAAGGAGTCTCACGATGGAAAAAATAAGCAAGGTTCCCATAGGCTGAGTGAGTGGGGCAGTTTATAAACAAGAGCCCTGTTTCCTGGTCTAAGTCTCGCACTTGACAAAGACTAGTTTCATCTTTCAGCAGGTCTAACCCCAGCCAGACTGCTTCATGTCCAGGCTCCCTCTGATTCTGAGTCAGGGGCTTAGTGTCCCAAAGCTGAGACCCTTCTGTGGCATGGCTAATTACATCGATATGTCCAAAACAAAAGTGAGTGATTCTCCAAGAATGCCTGATACAAACACTACTTGCCTAAGTATAGGATGAAAAATGATCTGAAAACCAGGAATTGGGCTGATCTACCAGAACTGTTGCTGGCTTTTGGAAACTCAGTTGAGTCAATCAAAATCTCACCTCTGCACTAAAATGGCACAAAACACAGTGTACAGCCCATAAATTTATGACAATTAATTTGTCTGTACCAAAGGTTCTACTCCCTGATGGAAATGGAGCTGTCTCAGCTGGAAGGTAAGCAAAGTGATGGCTGGTTATCCAAACATCTGTCACCATAATTACGGTCCAGTAGAATATGCTAATCGTATCTGTTCCAACTATGAGCGTTATTTTTAACTTTCAAAAGTTAAATATAATTTGATTTATACTTTAATATTTATGTGTTCTCCATGGAACATAAAATATAGCAGTCAATGCTGAGATAGCATCTTAGTTCAGTGATTGAGTGGAAGTTTCCATGAAAATAAACATCCAAGTATTTCCTAAATATTTACATAATGAGCTATTTAAATGCAAGGGATTCTAATATATATAAACAATTGCAAAGAGCATATGTGTGGAAATCTAAAGCAAAAATGTACACAGTTACTTGAAATATGCAATTCATGATTTACCTACAGCATATTTCTAAGGTTCTGTACAGTGAAAGACTATATACCATACTCATCAGCACAATACAGGTTTTGAAGCAATTAGAAATCAGTAAAGGGGAAGAGTTAAAATGTAGTGTGACAGTATGGAGAAGGTATTAAGTGTCAATCACACATTTTTTCCCTTGAATTATATAGTGCATAACACTCAGGAGAACAGACTTTAAAATCATCAAGATCAGTTCTACAACAACACAGCCCATAGGAAGCGATTTCACACTTCCTTAGTAAATTCTGACAAATCAGATAATGTACAGTTTTTGTTCATACACTTTCAAAATCCTATTTTAATTCTCAGTGGCTGTGAAGGTTTTAACCAACCAATCAAAATATGTGCTTTCAAAATAATTATTAAAATCTAATTGTAGAGCCAGTTCAGTGGTGCAGCCTGAACTGAACTAGCTCATTTTTCTATATATTCCAACTTTGTACCACTGTTTCTTTTTTTATAGTTTTTATTCTAAAAGTGAAAATGGGAGAAGGACAAAGAGGCTAAGATGTGAAAATGCCTTCACTCTGGATAAGCAGCCCAACTTTACCCAACAAGGAGAAACAGGAGCAGCTCTATCACGGATCTGCTCCGTACGGATTGCTGCCCTCGGAAAACCGCCTTTCAAGACATCAGTCGCTGAGATCAGCTAGCTCCCAGCTAATGGGGAACACTGCCACTGTTGCAGATGGCAGCGACACAGAGGATGTGTGGGCAGACAAAAAATATGCTATCCGCTGGTAGACTGCTCCCGTTCCTCCTTTCCTGCTTCGAGATGACCTTAAATAACCAAACTCCTGCTCACGATGGCTCGGTCCATCTGCTTGGGCCACCATAATACGACATTTCAAATGCCAAAGCAAATTAAAATTATAACTGCCTTTGAAAATTTTCATCTAAAGTAGAAATCAGAAATCTTTCTGATTTGTTAATGGCAGATAAACTTAATGGCAGTGACTCTGAATGAACGGAGTATAGCAGATACCATTTCTACAGAGTTGAACAAGGTGCCTGTCTTTGTATGCAAGGAGTGAGCCTCTAAAAACAGCGGCATCAGGCAAGGAACGATGACCTAGACAATCCAGATTTAGAGTTAATGTATGCAATATATAAATTCAAAAACATATATACACGAAGGTGCATACATATGTATATGTGCATATATGTGTATTTGTACATGTACATATATGTGTGTATGTATACACATATGAATACATATCTGAATCTGAATGGAAGGGGTCCTACTCTAGGATACACCTGTGTAAATTGAAGAGTACCATTGCTTAGAGCTCTTTGCATGTGTTACCTGAGGAGGAGATAAAATTGTTAGCAGGGTCCATTCTCTTTAATGGATTTTAGCACCTCAGTCACCTGACTGGCTGAAACAATTACAATAGCATATCATTTTCCCTGTTAGATTTGTCAAGAAAAATTTAAAATGGCAATCAAAAACAAACAAAACAAAAGTAGCCCACAAAGGCTTCAAAAATTTTGGAAATATTTTTAAGAAAAAAAGAATGATTAAAACACCATAACTGTAGCTGCGAGAGTCATTTCTAGAACACAGGATATTTACAGTAATCTCCCTTTCTAGGAAGCTACGGGGTTTTGACAGGCTCATTTTTACCAGTCTATGCCCATGTATGTCAATTGTCACATCGGAGGGCATATATTTTTGTTCTGGACCTATAAACCCCAGGCAAGGCTCACTTTCCTTTTCAATGAAGTTCTTCCCCCATGGATTTTTTCCTTTGCTTGCAACGTAATTTTGTACTGCTGGTGGTGTTGGCAACAATATATTAAAAGTCAAATTTATGTCAACATCCACAGATAGAGTATCAGCTGTTGCTATTAACTCTGACATCAAAATCATTAAGAAATTTCCATCATGTAAATTAATTATCAGAATTGTATTGGCAAGAATACATAATGACATTATTCATGCAAATAATTAAAAAATATGCCTCCTGAAAACAAATTATAATAATGGAATAAAATGTCATTATTGTGACTTCTCGACAATCCATTAGGCTCGGTTCTAGGCATGCAAGACTCCCAGATTATCACAAACAAGGAGCATGAACGGAGAGCATGTCATCGGTGCCGGCCTTGCTGCAGTGGGGGCCTGAGAAAAGGACAGCAGTGGGCAGGTTGGCAAAAGGCCCAGGTGGTCCTTTCAGTGACACTTCCTGCCTCTGCATTATCTCCACAATTACTGTTGAAAAGAAGATAGGTTATTTTATTGTTGCCAATCTCAAGTCTCAAAGGACCTCTCGCATAAAAAGGTTGCAGTTATTAAAACAGTGGTATTATTATGGAACATAGCAGAAAAAAATAATTAACCCGAGTTCTCACAGGTTATATCTTCCCATCCCACAAAAAAAATGTAATTACTAGCCATCAGTGAGCGCAGGAAAGAGTTTGATTAAGGAGTTCACAGATGTCTCCAAACTTTCCCAGTACGAGATAGACATAGCAATCATAGGATTTTGCTCCTCTGGGTAAAATATATCTGGCCCTGTTGAATTAACATGGCTCGCAGCTCGCACAGCTCAGCACCTACTCCAGAGGCAGGTCTGGTCAGTAATAACGCTGGAAACAGGCGAACTGAGCAGGAAGCAGGGAACACAGCAGCAAATACAGTGAGGGGAGCCTGTTCTGCCTCCCGGCCTCAGGCAGATTCTCTCCAAGGACCTTTATCTACATAACTATACAATCTCATCCAAGTTCACTTATACATTGGGGTTCTAATTCAGGAAAAACAGGCAAACATTCCCAAGCATGAGTTGTAGTTAAATCACATAAAAACAAAAGATATACTCAATGAAAAACATACAGCATACCAACAGAATAGGTTGCAATGGTTGATGTAGAAAGAAGAACGTTGTATCAGTTCCTAGAAAGTTGCTCTTTTAGGGAACAGGGAGCCAACACTTGATAACACTTGATCGAGTTTTCTTAATAAGGCATCAAAGTTTCCATCACTGGTAGAAATTCAAATCCTGCCCTTGTTAACCAGTCAACAGACAGACCACACCTGTATGCTTAACTTTGCACTGCGTTAATAAGGCCATATAATGCTGCATCTCACTGATAATGTCTTGCGTGTTATAAGTACTACTGTTTCCGCAAAGCCCTCACTCACACATAATTCACACAAAGTAATCCAACATAGCATGTTTCACACAACTGTACAGAAGAATCATTTAAGTTAATACCTTTCATAGTTTGTCCTTCAAAAGGACCCTCTATAAACCCACAGATGGAGTTTGTACTTCCTCTCAAACATGATCAACAAAGGATTCCGAGTTTTTCCTTAGGAAGGTGAGCTATAGACCAAGCCTGCTCGGAACAGTATGAGGAATGTTGGCTATGTTCTCGAGATGGGCAGTCTCGGCTCGGCGCCTGTGGCTCAACCGGCTAAGGCGCCAGCCACGTACACCCAAGGTGGCGGGTTCGAATCCAGCCCGGGCCCGCTAAACACAATAATGGCTACAACCAAAAAATGGCCAGGCGTTGTGGCGGGCACCTGTGGTCCCAGCTACTTGGGAGGCGGAGGCAGAAGACTCGCTTGAGCCCAGGAGTTGGAGGTTGCTGTGAGCTGAGATGCCACGGCACTCTACCCAGGGGGACAGCTTGAGGCTCCCGTCTCAAAAAAAAAAAAAAAAAAAAAGATGGGCAATCTCTTGAAGCCAGGAATAGTTTTATTTCTCAAGTACTTAATAGAGAAATAAAAATTGTATCTTGCTCAGAAGTAGACAGCATATTCTTATACTATAGAGTCACAGGAATGAAACTCTGGAAACCTTGGAAAGATTGGGGCATTAATGCTGATGACCCTCAAATTTAGGAATTAGAATATTGTCCCTAAGAAGTTAACTCCAAACGAAAGTTAGTATGCATGGATATTTGAATATTTTCCACAAAAATGAATATTCTCTCAAATATAAAGTCTTCCCCTATTACTTAAAACACTAACTATACTCATATTTTAAGAAAACCAGTTTTGGGCAGTGCCTGTGGCTTCAGAGTAGGGCGCCGGCCCCATATGCTTGAGGTGGTGGGTTCAAACCCAGCTCTGGCCAAAAACTGCAAAAAACAAACAAACAAACAAAAAAAAAAACCAGCTTTAAGATAACCTAGAAACCAAAAATTAATATGCCCTCCTAGTAGGCACTAGTTTTAGTTTGAGCGAAAAAGTAAAGGACTTTTTGTTATATCACGATCCTACATTACATGACCCTAAACCCCAGGAAAAGTCACCAGCCCTTAGTAATATCACGGTTTTCAAGGCTGAAGATCAGATCCTCTCAGTAACGGAAAAGTAACTTGTACTCCTGACTCTGTCTACTGTCTGCTACACAGTGAGAATGAGAGATCTCACTCTCATGATGAGTGAGAGAATGAGAGATCTCACTCTCAGGATGATTATGAGCAAGGACCAGGTTCTGTCCAATCCAACTCCTGAGGAGGTGGGGGAGGGTTGGGCACAGGAAGATGGCCCTGGTGAGCATCACAGGAGGGACACCCAGAGTGCAGCAGGAGCAGGTCCAAGGAAGACACCAGGTCTAATGTCTCCAGGCACAGATGGGGCCCTCCAGCACCAGGGCAGATCTGCTGAGGAGTCCATCCAGGCAAGACAGGAAGGCAGAAGCAAGTCCAGTCCCCAGGCAGCAGGACAGGTGGAAAGACAGCAGGGAGCTGTCCCCATTGAGTGGGGTCAGCCTGGCCTGTACAGCAGGGCCCAGCCTAAGGCATAGGGTCAGGGGGAAAAGAGCAGGCAGTCTTGGCATCTAGGGATGCAACAAGTTGAAACAAACCAGAGGAGGGGCTTGGGTTTCCAAAGCTCCCTGGGCAGGGCAAGCCAAACTCCACTCCCTGAAATCCCCTGGGAAGCTGCGCCCTGGCAAGCCGAGGCGGAGGGTGTGGAGGCCATGCTGCCCAGAGTGGGGCAGGGGCCTGGCTGCTAGTCTGGGCTTGTGTGACAAAACTGGACAGGCCAGCTAATTAATCCTTGGCCTTTTGCTTGAAAACTGGAGGATGTCAACCCTCATATAGGGGTCCCTGTTAACTGGCACTTTGTGTCCAAGTGAGGCTGCCCCAGGGAGTGATGCCGGGACAGTAACCCAGCCAGCATTGTCTTCTCATCATAGCCTGTAGCTCCTTTAGAAACACTGGAGGAGGCTTGGCACCTGTAGCTCAGCTGCCAAGGTGCCAGCCACATACACTGGAGCTGGCAGGTTCCAACCCAGCCCGGGCCTGCCAAATGACAATGACAACTATGCCCCCAAAATAGCTAGGCGTTGTGGCAGATGCCTGTAATCCTTGCTACTTCGGAGGCTGAGGCACGAGAATCACTTAAGCCCAAGAGTTGGAGGTTGCTGTGAGCTGTGATGCCTCAGCACTCTACCGAGAGCAACATAGTGAGACTGTCTCAAAAAAAATAAAGAAGAAACACTGGAGCAAATGTTCGCTCTGTGTCACTCTGAGATAGTCTTCTTCATAGGGACAAGTGCTCCGACTTCCTCCAGCTTCTCCCCTTCCTGGGTGGAACAGGTGGAGATCCTCTGTGAACAGCACCAAAGCCCTTTCATAAAAATAAACTTTTGAGAAATCAGAAAGATAATAACAATTGCCCAAATTCTCAGCAGTAGAGTTAATAAAGATTCGTTTAGTCTCATTTGCTTTTAGGCTCCTTTTCCTACGTGTGTGCTTTAAAAAAATAAATGAGTACTATATTCACATAGTCTCTCACTCCAACCAAGGAAAATATGACCAGTGAAGGAAAATCTCCTCCGCCCCTTCCCCAGGCCCATTCTGGGCCTACTGTCCAGTGGCAAGCAGAATATGCCCTAACAATGAGTCTTTCCAGATGCCTTTTATTTTTATTTTGTTTTATTTATTGACAGTCTTACTCTATTGCCTGGCTAGGGTGCAGTGGCATCATCATAGCTCATCGCAAACTCACATTTCTGGGGTCAAGTGATCCTTCTGCCTCAGCCTCCTAGTAGCTGTGACTATAGGCATGACCACCATTTCCAGTTACTTTTTCTATTTTTAGTAGAGATGGGGTCTTGCTTTTGCTCAGGCTGGTCTTGAACTCCCGATCTCAAGTCATTCCTCCTGCCTTGGCCTTCCAGAGTGCTAGGATTACAGGTCCGAGCCACCTGGCCTGGCCCAGATTATTCTTAAACCCTTGAGTTATGCAAACACAACCCCAAATTTGGTCTTAACACAACCAATTTGCTGCAAACTTCTCATCCTACCTGTCTTCCCCAACCCCGTACATCCTCCTAAAATTGTCATTCTCACTTGCCTTGCTGACCGTACAAGTCCTTTTTACTTCCTATATGACAGCATGACTAGGTGTTATAAAACTCCAGCTAGAATGATTTATACCATTTTTCTACCTTATCCTTGTTTTAATAAAACAATCTTTCAATGCTTCAAGTCAGTATTAGCTTCCATGTTCCCATCAAAAAGAAAAACAGTGGTTACAAAAATGTCTAGGATGGAATGTCCACATCCTTCCTACTCCTGACACGGTCGTGGTACAGAGAAATTAGCAGAACTGCCACACTGTGAGATGAACACACAGGCAGCTTGGAGTGGGCACTGCACTGATTCGGACCATCATTAAATATCCATGGGCTTTCAAAGCAGGAAAAAGGTAGATCCCTCTGAGTTACATGATTAAGGCATCTGCACCACCATACTCCCTCTGCTAATCTGGGACTAAGGCTACAGCTGGCTTGAGTTCCTCATCATGAGTCATTCAAAGGTGCTTTTTAATGTAAAAGGCACAAATATGTTATCTACAGAGATGGCAATTAGATTATGAAAATGACCACAGAGCATGTCTCAAAGACAGTAGGCATGAATGTGCTGAGACGAAAGAAGAAAGGCCTGCGAACTCTGGAGCAGGTGGCTCTGGCAGGGAGGCCAAATCTCACCACAGCAAAGATGGTGACAGCAAGACACTCCCCCAGCAGCCTCTGAAGTGATGGACAGACAGGGGAAGGCGGGTGAGTTAAAGAGTGAGGCTCATCTCCCCTTGACCCTGGGGAAAAGGGACAAACAGAATAGGACAAAGTGCAACATGTTGTTCTAGCATTTCCCAGACAAGAAATGGTCACAGCTTCGCACAGAGCTGACGGCAACCAGCTAGGTCTGCCCGGTGTGCCTGGAGAGATGAGCTAATGATAGAAAATCATTCATTGCCTTTTCTCCTTTTGACAACAAACTTTTAATACTCAGAAACTCTAACTCATCTTAGTCAAGGACCTTCCGTCTGCAAGGTAAGAAAAACTCACTTAAGATTTGCTTAAAATAGAAGAGGAATTTATTAGAAATGATCTAGAATATTTCTCAGAGCCTAAGAGTTAGGTGCTTCTCTATCTCTCTCTTACTCTCTTTCTCTCTCTCTATATCCACATACACCCCACATATACATTCATGTGTACCTATGCTAAGATGAATGATCTGAAATTGCCATAGTCAATCATTTTTCACCTACAAAAATGGTAATTTCATAAGGCACAAAATACATTTTTCCTTTCCTCCCTCACCACCTCATCTTAAGGATCACATGACCTCAGTTTAACAGAAAACTTCTGACAGGGTAGAATTACCATATCCAAATTCTCAAATTTCAACTATCTAGGAGAGAAAATCTTACTGGCACAGCTTTGATTCGGGTACTCTTCTGTGGAAGGTGTGCGTGTATGTCTCTAACCTGTGTGTGTGCATCTCTTCGTGTGTGCATGTATGTACGTGTGTATATGTGCATCTGTGTATGCGTGTGTGTACATGTGCACCCCTGTGTGTGTATGTGTGCATGTGTGTATGTGTACGTGTGTGCATGTATCTGTGTGCACGTGTGCATCTGTGTATGCGTGTGTGTACATGTGCATACCTCTGTGCATGTGTATGTGTGCATGTGTGCCCACGTGTGCATGTATATGTGTGTGCGTGCATGCGTCTTCTCAAAAGCTGGAGCGAGCCCTGAGGAACAGGAGCTGGTGTTGTGGTCTCACTCTTGCTCAGCCCCTGTCTGAGCAGGCCTCCAAGAACGTCTATTGACAGATTCCTCGGAGAATGAGCAGGGGAAAACTGAATCAATCAATCATTTTAGAAAACCAGGTTTTGCACGCTTAGTATGAAAAAAAACCAAGACAAATTCCTGATGGTTAGAAGCAGAACGCTCGTAAATATCAACTTAAGCAGAGAATCTTGCGACCCATTGTCACATAGCATTTATTCAAAGCATTATCAGAGACATTCGCTGAAAAGAGGTCATTGTGCCAAGGGCAGATGATCCTGTGGAATATTTGGGTCACATTTCCTAACAGACGTGAGGCTTCTCTGAGGGGTCTTTTTACCGGGCTGTGACCCAGCACGTGATCAGCACGTGAGGAACCACTGGGGCGGGAAATTGGGGGACTGAAACAAGCCGCGGAGCGTAAGCGGCCCATGTGGCGGATGCAGACCCGAGCTCAGCCTCTTGTAACCAGTGTCCTGGCGGCGACATGGAGCAAGGATTCCACAGGAGTCAGGAGCAACCACAGCGAGACCCAGCCACCCCGCCAGGCCGCTGGCCAGGGGCCAGACTTCCAGGGCTCCAGAGAACGGGATTGATTTAAGTTGGGCGGACAATGTTTAGCAGGGAACCTGAAGCCAAATTCATTCTAGATAATTCCCCACACAGGCAAAGTCTACACATGCCCCTAATAAATGATGTATCAAGGGCATTCATCCGGGAAAACATTAAAGTCTAAAATATTTTTATTAGTCTTATAAAAGACTCAGTTTGTTCTTCAGTTCTGAATTCTCTACCAGTGAATGCAAGGAACCCCTAATAAGAGACAAGTTTCTAACCGCCCATGCCCTCGCCCTTCTCCCTGGAAATAGTAGTCAACTACGATAAGCAGAAAAATACAGAAGGGAAACAAGGAACTTTCTCGAATATTTGCATTCAGCAGAGAGAGATTTATGCATGAGATGCAAATTACTCTGTGTTATTTACACATCTGAGGAAAAACAAATCTTGAATGTAAATGTTTAGAGGGCATATTATTTTTAAATATGAAAGTAGTAAAAATTATTAGAGCATTTGCAACTCCAACTCTGTTAAAGAGACATGCAAATGAGTTTTTAAATGAACTTTTATCAGAATTACAGAAACTATACCAAACAAAGCATTAGAAAAACAAAAAGCATAAAATATCCGACTGTTCCTACTTCTACAAATCCTTTAGAATAATTAGTTGTATTTTCAAGTGATTGTAGGATCAGTCATCTATGAACGCTTCATTACCGATTAAACATCAGACATGCAGCACTCACCCATTTGTTTTCCAGCCTTTTGTTATTTCTGTTGGAATTCAAGCAAATGGGCATTTTATTATTCAGCTATCCTGGTCTGATCTTTCTCACAGATTTAATTTTAAAGTAAAACAAGTATAGAAAATGGAGATACACTGGCCTAATTCTCTGAATTACTAGTAGTTTATTAGGAAAACTATGCTAAAAAATATTAAAGAAGTGCAAGGTAAAACCAGGTGTACCCACAGACGGTTATGCGTCAGTCTGAACTAAGTGATTTATATATGTAATTTCATCTAATTCTCACAACAACCACATCAGGTAGGGACTATTACTACTCTGGTTGCACAGATGAAGAAACAGAGGCTCTAGAAGTTAATAGGATTTCCAAGATTGCACAGCTGGTAAGTGGTGCAGGGAACACCCGCAGGTGAGATTTCAGGCACGAAACACCCTCTTTTGTTACTGGAACACAGAGACGCATTGAGGCATCCCTGTAAATTGCTCATGAAGAACCAGTGGCCGGCACCTGCTGGGCACTTGGTGTCTCCCTGTCTTATTAAATCTTCCCGACTTCCCAGGTAAGCACAGCTGATTTCATGGGTGAGACTCTTCGGCCTGGTCAAGATCATTGACTTAGAAGTCAGTGGATTCATCTTTTAATGCCACGCCACGTTTTTGACTATGATTTCTTCCCGAATTACTTTCTTTGGAAATGAAGTAAAAAAAAAAAAAGAAAGAAAAGAAAATTGGTGAGAGACTTATTAACAGAAGATGGAGCCCCTGTCACAAAAACCAGGAGTGTGAATAAAGAACACCTTGCTCACCCAGGCACAGCCCTGTTCACACAAGTGCTCTTTGTTCCTCCTCTTTAAACAGCATTATTAAACCACTGAGTGTACGGATAAACAAAAAACCATAAACATTTTGAGTTTCTGCTCTGCTAAATTTTGACCTATGCATTCACCCAGAAAATCACCACTGCCACCAAAGCAGTGAAGCAGCCAGCACAGGTCTCATGGGCCTGGGACTGGGCCATTTGGACAGAGTCCCTGGTTCAGACAGGCACCCGTTTCTGGTTAATGTCTGCAGCTGGCTTCGTGAAATTCTTAATAATTTCTAGACAAGAGATGCCACATTCTAATTTCACATTACGCCCATGAATTATGTAGCCAGTTCTGCCATTGTGCCCAGATGTTGCCTCACATCATCATTTTTTATTGTAGCAAAACATCCATGACATGAAATTTACCACTGCAGCCAATTCTGGTGGCCCAGTTCAATGGCATTGAGTGCATTCACAGTGCTGTGTGGCTGGCCCCACTATCCACCCACAGAACTGTTTTCTCTTCCAACTGAAACGCTGCACCCATAAGACAAACCTTCCCATCATCGTCTGCTCCATCCCTGGAAACCACCATTCTGTTTCTTGTCTCTCTGTATGTGACTACTCCACATGCTTGGGCAGCAGAATTGTACTGCTGTGGTCTGAATGTCTGTGCCCTCCCAGTATGTGTATGCTGAACGCTAATCCCCAGTGTTGTGGTATTGAGAGATGCGGCTTTAGGGAAGTCATGAAGGCTTCACTTTCTGGAACCAAACTGGTGCCCTGAGGGAGCTTATGCACCTGTTTCACGAAGTAAGGCTGCAGCAACAAAGCTCCCTCTTTGAAGTGCAGCCAGGTCCTCTCCAGACACTGAATCTGCTTGCACCTTGATCTCCAGTTTCCCAGCTTCCAGAACTTTGAGCAATAAATTTCTGTTGTTTACAAATTGCCAGTCGAAGGTATTTTGTTATAGCAGCCTGAACAGATTAAGTCTCCTAAGATATTTGCCTTTTCATGACTGCCTTCCTTTACTTAGCATAATGTCTTCAAAGTTCATCCACACTGTCGCATGCATTAAAAGTTCCTGCCCTTTCAAGCCGTGTGTGAACGCACCATGTCTTGTTTATCCAGTTATCAGGGGATGTCTCACGCCCTTTCATAGTCTCCACCTCTTACCCAGCCTTGTCGGCTTCCTCTTACTGCTATTATCTTCAGGCTACAGAATTGCTTTCTTTCACAATAGATTAGCTTGCATTTTCTAGAATGTTATGTAAATAAAATCAAACGTTTTTGGTTGACTTCTGCATTGCTCAGCATAATTATTTGAAATCTGTCCCTGTTGTAGCACATATAAGTAGTGCATTTTTTCATATAAGTAGTGCTAAAACAAATTCTGTTATAGAGATGTACCACTGCTGGGTTTCTCGTTTCTTACTGCTACAAGTAAGTTGGCTATGAACATGTATGTATAGGTATATAAATAAGTCTTTGTATAGATGTAACCTTTCATTTTGATTTGATAAATACCTAGGCATGAAATGGCTGAGTTATACAGTAAATGTCTATTTAACTTTTTAAGAAATAGAAAAATTATTTCCTAAGTAATTGTGCCACTTTGTATTCATTCACACTGACTGGAAAGCTCCATTTTCTTCTTGGCAACACTTGATAATTAACTGATGATGTCAGTTGTGTGGTTTTGGGAGGTGTGTTTGTTTCTTAGGCAGACTCTCATTCTGTTGCCCTGGCTACAGTGCATTGGAGTCATCAAAGCTAACTGCCACCTCAAACCCTGGACTCAAACGACACTCCCATCTCAACCTCCCTAATTGCTAACATTCTAGCACCACCACGTCCAGCCAACAATTTGTTTTTAATTTTAACCACTTTCACTAGATTTATGGTGAAAATACATAGATCTTTGTGGGTTTTATTCACTTTTGTCTAATCATTGACGCTATTCAGAAACTTAGGTGTTTACTGGCCATCTCTGTTTACTTTGATGAAGTATCTATTTCAATATTTTGCCCACATTTAAATTGGGTTGTCTTTTAATATTGAGTTTTAATAGTATTTAATGTATTCTAGGTATGAATCTCTTATTAGATACAAGCCTTGAAAATGATTTCCCCAGGTGTGGCTTGTCTATTCTCTTTACGGAGTCTTTTGAAGATGGAGCCTGGGGCTTAGCTTCTTTGTTTCTTCCTCTCAGGGATCACAGTTCTTTGTTGTCTGATGTCCAGTGTTCTGAAAACTATTGTTACATATATTTTTTCTAGTTTTGGACATTGTTTCAGATAAAACAATAAACCCAGTCCCAAATTACCTCATCTTGGCTAGAAGCAAAAGTTTAAAGTATACTTTAAAAAGCATAATATTGAAATAACCAACATACACATGTTTAAAAGTGTTGCTAAATTTTAGGAGATTTTTGGTAGATATGTTTTCAAAAGATACTTGGAGAATAACTGTTCCGATGTAAGAATCTGAACTTTGGGGGAGTTTATAAAAGGGGCTTTGTGGGAGCAGAGCAAGATGGTAGACCAGAAGGATAGTTCAACTGAGCTCTCCTAGAACAACTAGGGAATAAAAGAGGACCCCAAGCATACCTGGCTTGGGGACCTAACCCAGAGTCACATCTCAGGGAGCACAGTGAAGAGGTGGTGAGCTAGATACAGCATATGATCTGGAGAGGTATAAATCTGATGAATTAGATAAGTGATTGCAACTAGCTGGGGTTGGCTGGCTTCCCACAGAGGCCCAGGATGGGAGGAAGCCTTTCCAGAGTTTTCAGCTCTTGGGGGAAGCTTGGATGAGTGGACAAACTCAAACAGTCTACCGCAGTCAGAGTTGAATACCTGGTTGGAGTGCATTTGCCATAGATTTGGTGGCTGATGAGGCAGTCATACTGAAAAAGTCTCAGTGTCCAGGGGACTGCCATTGTGGGAAGGTTCTGAGAAGGTCTTAGCAGGGGTCTAAAACACTGGTTGTCCTGTTTTGTTTGCTAGGATCAGAACTCCAATCTTGGGACAGGCTGAGGGACTCCTGTACCCCAAAGGAGCTGGAGTCAGGGGGCACTGTTATACCTGCTCCTGTAGGGTTCTTGTGAGTTTTAAGATCCCAACCCAGCAGGGTCTGAATGCTGAGGAAACAATCAAGCAATAACCAAAGGCAATTAAGTTTTGGATTAAGGACTGTAGAGGTTGCTGGCTGTGCTTTTCATCTCCTAGAAAAACCACAGCACCTCCTGGTATCCTGGCAGCATATTGCAATATACTGTCATCAATAGCAAGCACTTTTGTTTAAAACAAAGGAGGCAGTGAGAAGGAAAAAGGAGGACAAGGAGGTGAACAAGAAGAAAGAACAAGTGAGGAGGAACCAACAGGAAAATTCAGACAACATGAAATACCAAAACAGAGGAATTCCCCCAAGGGACCATGAGGCAATTATCGCAGAAGACTCTACCTATAAAGAATTAATGTGCTTGACAGAAAGGGAATTTAAAATATGGATGATAAAGACAATAAAAGGAATGGATAAGAAAATGGAAAGACAGAACCAAAAGTCGGATGAGATATGTAGAATATAGAAAGGATATGGCAGAGTTTAAGGAATGAAGGAGACAATCAGGGAAGGTAAAGATGCAGTAAAAAGTACCAAAAATAGGTTAGACCATGGAGAAGAAACAACCTCAGAGCTAGAGGATAAAGTTTTCCAGTTGACTCAGGTAGTTAAAGAGGCAGAAGAGAAGAGAGGAAAGCAGAACAAGGGCTTAGAGAACTATAAGACTCTATGAAGCATTCAAACCTAGGAATAATAGGGATTCCTGAAGGGGAAGAAGATTGTCCTAAAGGGATGGAAGCCCTAAGTGACTATCACAAATGAAAACTTCCCAAGTTTTACTAAAGATCCCAAACACTCCTTTCAGACAGATATCAAACCCTAGGTCATCTCAACTTAAACAGAGCCTCTCCAAGACACATCATAATGAACCTGTCCAAAGTCAAGATGAAAGAAAAAATTCTGCAAGCAGCCAGAAGCACCAACTGACCTACAGAGGCAGAGCCATTATGAAGACAGCAGATTTTCCAACTGAAACCTTCCAAGTCAGAACAGCATGGTCATCCACCTTCAACATTCCTAAACAAAACAATTTTCAGCCCAGAATTCTGTATCCTGCTAACTTAAGCTTCAAAATTGATGGAGAAATAAAAATATTTTGTGGATATACAAGCACTGAGGGAATTTACCACAATAAGACCAGCTCTACAGGAAATACTTAAACCTAGTCTCAACACTGACCACCACAATGGACCACCAGCAAAGTAAAAACCCAAAAGCTAAAGTTAAAACTTAGCTTCCACAGTGGCACAAAGGATAAAACTACACAATGGACTTTCTAAAATAAGAGCTATAGAACTCCACCACATTTATCAATTCTCTCAATAAATGTCAATGGACTGAATTCATCAATGAAGAGGCACAGGCTCATTGACTGGATAAAAAGGCACAAGGCATCCATATGCTGTCTCCAGGAGACAAACCTAGCCTTGAAGGCCAAATCAAGACTCAGGGTTGAGGGACGAAAAACAGTATTTCAAGCAAATGGAAATCAGAAGAAAGGAGGGGTTGCAATTTTATTCTCAGATACAAGCAGATTTAAAGCAACTAAAATTAAGAAAGACAAAGATGGACACTTTATACTGGTCTAAAGAACAATATGATAAGAAGACATTTCAATTTTAAATATTTATGCACCCAATGCTTCTAGATATATAAAACAGAACTTGAGGGATCTGAGCAATATGATATCCCATAACATCATAATAGTTGGGGACTTTAACACTCCTCTGACAGAATTGGACAGATCTTCTTAACAGAAACTAAACAAAGATACAAAGGACTTAAATGTGACCCTAGAACAAATGATATTAATAGGCATGTACAGAACACACCATCCCAAAGCAAAGGAATATACATTTTTCTTGTCAGCCCATGGTACATACTCCAAAACTGACCACATTCTAGGATACAAATCAAACCTCAGAAAAATTAAAAGAATAGAAATTATACCTTGTATCTTCTCAGACCACAAAGCAATTAAAGTGGAACTCAACTCCAGCAAAAACATTCATCCTCACATAAAGACTTGGAAATTAAACAACCTTATGCTGAATGATAGTTGGGTTCAGGAAAAGATAAAATTGGGAATCATTAAATTCCTCAAACATAAAAACAATGAAGACACAAATTACCAAAACCTGTAGGATATGGCAAAAGCAAACTTAAGAGGGAAATTTATCACTTTAGATGCCTACATTTGAAAAACTGAAAGAGAACACATGAACAAACTCATGAACCAGCTTATGGAATTGGAAAAAGAACAATCTAATCCCAAACCCAGCAGAAGAAAAGAAATAACCAAAATTAAATCAGAGATTAATGAAATTGAAAACAAAAGAATCATTCAGAAAATTAATGAAATAAAAAGTTCGTTATTCAAAAAAAATTTTTAAATCGACAAACCTTTGGCCAGATTAACAAGAAACAGAAAAGTAAAGTCTCTAGCAACATCAACCAGAAATGATAAAGGGAAGATAACAACACATGCCACATAGATATAAGAGATCATCTCTGAGTACTATAAGAAACTCTATATCCAGAAATTTGACAATGTGGAGGAAATAGGTCAATACCTGGCATCATGCCCGCTCCCTAGACTTAAGAAGAAGTAGATGTCTTGAACAGACAGATTTCAAGAACTGAGACTGAAGAAATAAAAAATCCATACCCTCCCCCCCAAAAAAGCCCAGGTCCATATGACTTCACACCAGAATTCTATCAACTCTTCAAAGAGCAGCTTATACCTATACTGCAGGAATTATTCCAAAAAGTTGAGAAGGAAGGAATCTTCCCCAACACATTCTATGACTCAAACAACACCCTGATACCAAAACCAAGAGAAGACCCAACTAAAAAGGAGAATTTCAGACCAATCTCACTAATGAATATAGATACAAAAATATTCAATAAAATCCTAGCCAATAAGTTACAGCTGCACATTGAAAAAAATCATTCATCATGATCAAGTTGATTTTATCCCAGGGTTGTAAGGCTGGTTTAACATATGCAAGTTCATCAGTGTAATTCACCATATCAGCAGAAGCAAAAACAATATGACCCTCTTAATAGATGCAGAAAAAGCATTCGATAAAATGCAGCATCCTTTTCTAATTAGAACACTTAAGAATTTAGGCATAGGTGGCACATTTCTTAATCTGATCAAAGCCATCTACAACAAACCCACAGCTAATATTATACTGAATGGAATAAAACTGAAAGCTTTTCCACTTAGAACTGGAATGAGACAAGGTTTTCCTCTATCACCACTACTATTCACCATAGAGCTGGAAGTTCTAGCCAATACAATCAGGCAAGAGAAGGAAATAAAGGGCATCCAAATGGGTGCAGAGGAGGTCAAACTCTCCCTCTTTGCCAACAATATGATCTTATACTTAGAGAACCCCAAGACTCCTGGAAGTGATCAAAAAATACAACAATGTCTCAAAATATAAAATCAATGTCCAAAAATCAGTAGCCTTTATATATGCCAATAACAGCCAAGATGAGAAGCTGATCAAGGACATAATTCCCTTTACAGTAACTTAAAAAAAAAAAAAAAGAAAGAAATACCTAGGAATATACATAAGAGGTGAAGGACCTCTACAAAGAAAATTATGAAACCCTAAGAAAAGAAATAGCAGAAGATATTAACAAAGGGAAGAACATACCATGTTCATGGCTAGGAAGAATCAACATTGTGAAAATGTCTATACCTCCCAAAGCAATCTACAGATCAAATGCCATCCCCATTAAAATACTAACATCATACTTTCAAGATTTGGAAAAAAGAATTCTTTGTTTTGTATGGAAACAAAAGAAACCCCATATAGCCAAGGCAAGTGTTAGTAATACAATCAAAGCATCACCTTACCAGACTTTCAGCTATACTACAGGCTATGTGATTAAAAAAAAAAACAGCATGGTATTGGCACAAAAAATTAGAGACATTCACATTTGGAACCGATAAGAAAACCATGAGATGAAACTAACCTCTTACAACCACGTGATCTTTGATAAACCAAACAAGAACATGACTCTGGGGAAAAGAATCCCTATTCAATAAATTGTGCTGAGACAACTGGATAACCACATGTAAAAGGTGGACCCGCACCTCTCACCACTTACAAAAATTGATTCATGATAGATAACAGATTTAAATGTAAGACATGAAACAAAAAATACTTGAAGAAAGTGTGGGGAAAACACTTGAAGATATTGGCCTGGGAAAAACTTTATGAAGAAGATTTCATTACAACAACATTGTTCATTCAAGATTGTTCATTACAAAAACAAAATAAACAAATGGGACTTAATTAAACTTAAAAGCTTCTGTACAGCTAAGGAAACAATAACCAAAGCAAATAGACAACCTTCAGAATGGGGAAAGGTATTTATATATTATGAATCTGACAAAAACTTGATAACAAGGATCTATAGAGAACTCAAATTAATCAGCAAAAAAAGACCCAACAATCCCATCTATCACTGGGCAAGAGACATGAATAAAATCTTCTCTAAAGAAGACAGACAACAAACATGAAAAATGCTCATCGTCCCTAATCATCAGAGAAATGTAAATCAAAACTATCCTGAAATAATCACCTAACCCCAGTGAGAATACCCCACATCACAAAGTCTCAAAGCTACCAATGCTGGCATGGATGTGAAGAGAAGGAACATTTTTATACTGCTGGTGGGACTGCAAACTAATACGATCTTTTTGGATGGAAGTATGGAGAATCCTAAAAGAACTCAAATTAGACCTCCCATTTGATCCTGCAATCCCATTACTAAGCATCTACCCAGAAGAAAAAAATTCTTTCATCACAAGGACATTTGCACTAGCCTGTTTATCTCCACTCAATTTACGGTCGCCAAAATGTGGAAACAGCCTAAATCCCCACCAACCCCAGAATGGATTAACGAGCTGTGGTATATGTATATTATGGAATACCATTCAGCCCCTAAAAAAGATGGACACTTTACATCTTTTGTATTAACCTGGATGGAGGTGGAACACATTCTTCTTAGTAAAGCATCACAAGACTGGAGAAGCAAGAATCCAATGCACTCAATTCTAATATGAAGGCAGCAGATGAGCTAATACAAGGGGGATTAGAGGAATGAGCAAGGTGGGGGGAGGAGAGATGGGGGTCACAGTGTATGGCACACCTTCCTCTTGGGGGTGGGACACAATAAGAGGGACTTTATCTAACTAATGCAATCAGTGTAATCTAATTCTTTGTATGTTCAATGAATCCCAAACAATAAAAATAAATTAATTAATAATAAAATAAAAAGGGGGGTTCCTTTTGTTAAATTTATTTACAGGGGTGGCTCATGCCTGTAATCCTAGCACTCTGGGAAGCCGAGGCAGGTGGACTGCCTGAGCTCTCGGGTTTGAAACCAGCCTGAGAAAGAGCGGCCCCATCTCTAAAAATAGCCAGTGTTGTGATGAGCACCTATAGTCCCAGCTACTGAGGCAAAAGAATCACTTAAGAGTAAGAATGTGAGGTTGCTGTGAGCTATGACTTCACAGCACTCTACCGAGAGCAACAAGGTGAGACTCTGTCTCAAAAACAAAATAATTAAAAATAAAAAATTATATGTAAAACCAGCACCTTGTGCCCCATGATTGCATTAATGTACACAGCTATGATTTAATAAAAATAAAAAATAAATAAATAAATATGTTTCTATGCAGAATTTTTCTTATTCTGAAAATATTGGGAAAGCTCAAAACTGAAAGGTTTTGTTGCCAAGATGCAAGGAACCTTGAAAGTAGTCAGACACAAAGCAATGGCCAGCCTGGTGAGAATTAGGTTATAAGTGATCTTACATAGTTACTCATTTAGCAAAAACTAACCAAAAATATGATCAAAATTCAGAGAGACAAACTGGTAACTTTAAAACAAAGCCTATATTTTTTTTATTATAACCCCCATAGGACTTAAATTTTGCAATAGTTGCCAGTGGTTTTAATTGAAAGATATCACACAAAAGTCCAACTTCCACCTTTGCCTGAGAACCCAGGTGACATAGCCCCCGTTCCCTGTAGCAACAATCCAGCAGGACATGTTCACCTTAGTCCCAGGTGACACAGCCCCCCATTCCCTGCAGTGACAACCCAGCAGGACGTGTTCACCTTAGTCCCAGGTGACACAGC
>NW_003852451.1:4335435-4345581 GCF_000181295.1 Otolemur garnettii
TGTTCACCTTAGTCCCAGGTGACACAGCCCCCCATTCCCTGCAGTGACAACCCAGCAGGACGTGTTCACCTTAGTCCCAGGTGACACAGCACCCCATTCCCTGCAGTGACAACCCAGCAGAATGTGTTCACCTTAGTCCCAGGTGACACAGCACCCATTCCCTGCAGCGCCAACCCAGCAGGACGTGTTCACCTCAGTGCAGTTTGCTGTGTTCACCTGAGGCCAAGTGACATCGGCATTCGTTTTCACACTTGCAATAACGTGTTAGTCAAACTCTCCGTCTTCTCCCATGTCCATCACCATCAGCACGGTCAGTCATTTCCTTTTGAGATTCCCGGTCTAGCATCTGCACTATTGTTTACAAGGTGCTGTGCAAAGAGCACTGGGTTCAGCAAGGAAGGGTATGAGCTGAGAGGAAAGAGAAGAGCTGAGGACTCCAGGAAATGCAGCCCTTGTACAGTTCGGGGGGTCAGAAGTCTGAAACCAGGATTTCTTCTGGGAGCTCAGAGGGAGAACCTGTCCTCAGGCCTCCCCTCCCGCTGCGACAGCAGCCTAGCCCTTGGCATCCCTTCCTGCGGACACATCCCTCCAACCTCTGCCTCCATCTCCTCCCCACGCGGCCTCTCCCTCTGTACATCTGTACCCCCAGTTCCCCCTCATTTCTGACAAGAAACCCATAATTGGATTGAAGTTCCACCTTAAATTCAGGATAATCTTATTTTTACCATACTTAATTGCATCTGCAAAGACTTTATTTCCAATAAGGTCATGCTCACATATACGCGGCTTAGGACTTGAATTTCTCTTTTGAAGACCATAATTCAACATACTATGATTTTCTTCAGGAAAACTCCATCATGTGTTGTGAAGTTTCTCTCCATCTTGATTTTCTCCCTTAGTAGTAGATGGTGAGGTTTCCTCAGGTTGTCGGGTTCAGATCAATCTTATTTTAAGTAATGATATTCTGTGGTGTGCCGTATTTTACTAGCCATTTTCATATTACCTGGCACTTGGGTTTGCTTTTGGAAGTACCAGCAGTGCTGCAGGGAGCACTCTCGTAGGCGATCTCAATCTGGCAGACTTGGTTTCTGTGGAACAAGCTCGTATAACCGGTGTTGCTATGTCAAGGATATATACGAGCAGCTTAAATGTTAACTGAAGTTTCCAAATTGCTTTCCGGGAAGGATGAGACAATTCACATTTCTGCTAACAATTTATAAGAGTACAGAGTACAGTTTTCTCACATTGCAGTCACCTATTTTATTTTCCAAACTGATGGGTATATTATAAGATCTATTATTTTGAATTCTCTAAGACAGAGGTTGAGCATCTTTTTTGTGTATTTACAGGATTCATGGATTTACTGATATTGGTATCTTTTGCAACTTTCTTATTGAGTTTTTCAAACTATTGTTATCAGTTTGCAAATGGTCTTTATATATAGCATTTGTACATTTTAAACCTTTCTCTCCCTTCTAACTTAACCTTTAAGTGCCCCTGGAGTACAATGTTTCACTTCTAACTTTCATTTGTCAGTTGGTTGTGTGTGTGGTACTTTGCCTTACCAAAAGCATTGTATTCTTTTTTTTTTTCTTTTGGAGACAGAGTCTGGTTTGCTCTGCCACCCAGCCTGGAGCACAGTGGTACAATCATAGCTCACAGCAACCTCAAACTCCTAGGCTTAAGTGAGACTCCTGCCTCAGCTCACCCAGCAGCTGGGAATAGAGATGCACACCACCATGCCCAGCTGATTTCTGAATATTCTGTAGAGACGGGGTCTGGCTATGTTGTCTAGGTTGTCTTACACTCTTGGGCTCAAGGAATGAGCCTCCCACCTCGGCCTCCCAAAGTGCTGGGATTGCAGGTGTGAGCCCCCTGCCTGGCCTATTTTACTGTTGACTGGTCCAACATGTTTATCACTTCTTTTGTGGATTCAGCATTTACCACCTTTCATAAAGACCCTATCACCGTTAAATTTGTTACTGTTCTAATTTTGTTTTATTATGCAGTTTACCTTTAAATTTTTACTTTTCAAGAGTCAATCCATTGAATATTTTTTGTCAAGTGAGACAGAATCTAAGCTAATTTTGCTTTAGGCAGAGTGCCAATTGCACTGACTCCTCGACTAACAGGTGTCTTCCTTTCTCACTCAAGTTAAGTGCTCCCTTGTCAAGCTTCCAGAACACACCGGCATCTATCTCTAAGACAGTGGTCCTCAACCTTCCTAATGCCGGGACCCTTTAATACAGTTCCTCATGTTGTGGTGACCCCCAACCATAAAATTATTTTCCTTATTACTTCATAACTGTAATTTTGCTACTGTTATGAATCGTAAGGTAAATACCTGATATGCAGAATGTATTTAGATGACCCCTGATAAAGGGTCATTCGACCCCCAAAGGGCTCAAGACCTACAGGTTGAGAATCGCTCCTCTAAGACATCAACATTGTGCCCCTTAGCCGTCAATCTTTTTCTATACCAGTACCATATTATTTTGATTCTGTTTGCTTTAGAGTATTTTTTTTTTTTGAGGCAGAGTCTTACTTTATCACCCTTGGTAGAGTGCTGTGGCATCCTAGCTCACAGCAGCCTCTAACTCTTGGGCTTAAGCGATTCTCTTGCCTCAGCCTCCCAAGTAGCTGGGTCTACAGGTGCCTCCCACAATGCCCAGATATTCTTTTTTGTTGCAGTTGCCACTGCTGTTTTAAGCTGGCTGGGGCTGGGTTTGAACCTGCCACCCTCAGCATATGGGGCGGGCACCCTACCCACTGAGCCATAGGTGCTTCCTAGTGTATGTTTTAATGTCTAATACCTTTCACCATACTCCTTGTTCATGATTTCATTCTTCTACTTTAAGACCATAATATCCAGGAAAGAAAAAGATTCGTATTTAGAATTGTATAAACGTACATGTTAATTTTGAGAGAACTGACATTTGTATGATATTTAACTTTATATTAAAAATGGTGTATCTTTCCTTTTGTTCAGATTTTATTTTATGTCTTTGTATAAGATTTTTAAATTTCTTCAGAAAGGTCCAATACCTTTCTGATTAAATGAATCCCTGTATCCTCTATATTAATTGTTGTTATTTTTAGTTGAATGTGTTTTTTCCTTATTCTCATTTTATTACTAGAAGAGAGAAAACTATGGATTTTAACATGTATCATATCTAATTGCTTTACCAAATTATTTTATTAATTACAATAACCTCTTTTTAACTAAAGTATTTTTAGATTTTGTTATCTCTTCCTTTCTTTGTTTTCAAAAATAGCAAATAATAACAATAGTAAATATCCCTGTCTTGTTTCCAATTTTAATAGAAATAGTATAGCATTTTATAGTTTAAAATAATATGCACTGCTCTTTTCCTCAAATTTTCTCTTTAAAATTTTCAATTATTTTCTCCTCATTCTGATTTGCTTAGATGGGTTATTAGTAATACCTGCTAAGTTTTATAATTTAGAATTTACTGATATCATCATATTTGTCCCCTTTCATGGGCTTATATACAGAATTATGTCAGGAGATGTCCTAACAGTGAATCTTTTACATTCCTAAAACTATTTAAAAATACATCATCTGGGAGACATATGGCTAGGTATTTGCTGTCAATTTTTAATTTAGAATTTTTGCATCTGTAATTATAATAGGAATATACGATGGTTTGGGTTTTGGTATTACCTTTACCAACGTTGGGGATTTAAGTCATTTACAGGATAAATTCATGAGCTGCTTGCTTTGGCCTCCAGGTCTCTGCTCTGGTCCTGCTCTGGACGCCCTGGGTGGTGGCGCCTGGAGGGGGTACCCCTTCCCTTCCACCTCTGATTCTGGTATTGCTGGGGAGCCCTCACTTTTGAAGAGCTGAGATGGCGTCACTGTCACCGTCATAAACATGTCAGAAGAAGGTGAGCAGCTACAGAACCAGGTCACTGAAACACTCGGCGTGAGTGACTGAGCTGAGCTTCAGCCAGGAGGGAAGGACAAATGTGAGTCCATTGAATGTGTTTTCCAAAGAAGCTCCAGGGCGTGCTGGACAGGAGTATATTGACTTTACAAAATAAATTTTTCCCACTTTCTAGATTAAGAGGAATAGGAGAAAGACTTCTTTTAAAGTTCTCAAAACTCTATCAGCAGGGTTAGGTAGGAACGTAGCAGAGAATGATCAGGGGTTGGTCTCCCCATGGGACATTCCTCAGCCCGTCTGCAAATCTGCTTCCCAATCAGTGAGAAGCAGTTCAACAATCAAAATTCCTAAATACCTTTTGTACCCCAGAGGCAGGAACACACTGACCACACCAGAGCCCAAGGAGCCTCTGGCTGGGCTCTGCGCTGCAGGCCTCAGGGCCAGCCTTGACCTCTGCACATGGGCGGCTTGCTTTACTGAACGGCGGGGGGTGATGCTGCAGCAATGCAAACACACCAGGCTCCCTCACCCCAAGAAAGAGCCTTCTCCCCAGCACTGGAACGGGGAAGACAAACATTGGCCCACCCTTCCCAGCTAGTAAGGGTTCCTGGAATGTGGGAGCTACGGTACCTAACTGCCAAGGACTATGTTTGGGGACGCCCCCCACAATTTGATGAATTCTAAGATCATTTAGAAGACAGAATGATGACAGTGCCTTCAAAGAGAACAAGAGAATAACAGCGTAAAACAAGGCCCATTAAAGGGATGTGGCATTTTTTGTTCAAACTCTAAGAAAATTACTTATGAAGATTTAGCTGTATAAAATTATATTGGTTCAGAGTGACAAAAGTAGTCTGTATTTTACAATGTCAATTTGCCAGCCTGGTTGTTCTGACATCATAAAATTCCTTAAAAGGGGAAGACTGTCACCATGTAAAGAAATAGTCACGGGGTCCTCAAATGGGTACAAAGAAAGCACCCTCTGGTAACAAAAGCAGGTTTCCAGAGGCCTGCTGTGCTCTAGAGGACCCCGCTCTCTGCTAACTTACTTCTTCCTAATTAATAAGAATGCAGCTGAGGTGCAGCTCTGGCCTGCTCAGTCTGAGGGGTGCTCCTTCAGAGGGTGGCCTGAGACCCACACTGCTGGACGCCACTGCTTTGTTATGCCTTACACCACAGGGGACATGTGTCAGGCGGTGAGGAGGTGGCAGGGTAATTCTGCACCTCCAGCTTCCTTGCCCACTGGGCTGTGGTCACAACTTTTTGATCTCAGTGACACACAGTAGTGGGTATATCAGTAGAGCTTTCAAAACACTCGAATTTTATGCAGTAGCTTCTTAGAAACTGGATGTAATTTTGCCCTAAGAAACAAGAAGAAGTGCAAGTGCACCGACCCAGAGCCACAGTGCCCATGGGAGGGGCTTGGGAGGGCACAGGTGCTGTCTGAAGGTGTAGGAATTCAACTTTGCTGGGACCCCAACCACCTTGCTCGCCCTCCCCACAACGGAGGCTGTGAAGGAGATGCCCTTTCTAAATGGATCATAGCATCATGCTGTTTAAACACATAGCAGACAAGTTTGCTCCAGTATTTTTTAATTAAAAATAACATTCATTATTTTTTCATTACTATAGCAATGCATGTTTGAGAAAATAAAGATAAGCTAAATTTTTCAAAAAAACTAAAAAGCCTCCATTATCTCACCGCATAGAGATAGCTACTGTGAATACTTCTGTGCATTTATTTCCAGAACTCTCTTGGCCTAGATAAATTCATCTATTTTTTTTCATAAAAATTGACTCATACCATCCTTTTCTTTTATCATATCATTTTATATGTATCCCAAACTAATTTACATGACAAAAAAATTTTCAAAAACATCCTTTTTATAACAATTTATTCTACTATTATTTAAGAACAAGTTAGTTCATTTCATTCTTTTTCATTTCCAAGTTTAAGTTTAGCTTTTAATTGAAGTAAATAGTATTTATTTTTTTATAAAACCTTTTTTGGCTTTGTTCATTCAGTATATGTGTTGGTCACTGGCATGAGTTCAGCTGGAAAGGGACACGGGGGACACAGACTCAGCCCCACCCCAGAGAAACACAGACTCTGAAGGGAGAGCCGCATCATGGGCAAACGTCGTAACAGTTACAAATGAAAGCCGAACTTATCCGTGTTAGTAAGTGTCCTGGAGGAAAAGAAGAGCGGGCCTGGTGAGAATGACCGGAGGCCCCAGACAACCAGCTGCACAAGGGGTTAGGAAAGAAGCTCCTGTCCCTGCAGCACAGGTGGCTGAGATGGGACAGTGTGACTCGTCTGCGGGGCAGCCTGAGAGGATCTTGTTCTGAGTGCAGTGGGGCCCCCAAAGGCTTCACATGACAGAGTGACCCCTGAGTCAGGGCTTGAGAGATTACCTTGGCGTCTATGTGGGCAGAGGGCTGAAGGGACTAAGATGCAGGCTTCCCAGCACGTTGTCTACAGAAGTGAGAGGCACTCAACTCACAGCAGGTGCAAAAGATGACCTTGACCTCTGTGCTGTTTCTTCAGAATGGACGATGACGTTCCCATATGGAAGACACCCTCCCTAGGCAACAGAGAGGCAACGTCCTCATCCTCAAGGACGGGACGTCGGAACAGAGAATGCTGCACAGACCTCCTTGGTGCTAAGTCTTATCTTTTAAGCCTCCCTACATAACTGAGTTACTTCTTCAAAAGTGACTACTCTGTCCACAGAGTATAAAAGTAACCGGCTCTCACTCCTCTGGGGGGTCTCCGTCTCTCTCTGAGATCTGCCACACAAAACCTGTATTCTGCTTTTCTCCTGTTCTTCTAGGCTGTCACTTTTACTCTCGGACCAGCCCTCAGAGGATGAAGGTGAAGTTTTTCCTCCCTGCAAATCAGTTTTATGAGGTGGCCACGTCATCTGCACAATGGCAGAGTTGTGATGTTTGCAAAACACTTAGATAATACTGTAAATAAAAAGATGAGCAAAATCACCAATGCTTCCTCTGTCTGGGATCATAGCGTGGCTTTGTGTAGTTTTCAGTGCCTCTGTTTATACAGAAGTCTAAGCTTCCTGTTACACACCATAGCATGCCCTGCTTTCTGTTCACTGTATCGTTAATGTTTTTTCCATATTTACAAATTTAAAGCAGTAAATTTGGAAATTTTCACATCTGTATGAACTTAATTAACGCATAGCACTCAGAAATGCAGACATAATCATTTATTTAAGCAGAGCCCAGTGATGGAGTGAATAGCTGATGCCTCTGCTGTGTACACAGAGTGTGCACACATCCTAAATGTGCAGTTTTTCAGTTATTATTACAGAGCTGGCCCGCACGGGTGAGTCCACGGCATTTAGAGCAGGAATCAGAACACCACAGGCCGCTGTCTGCCCTTTCCCCAACCCTGGCACCTCCCCCTCTCCAAAGGGAACTGCTATCCTGACTTTCAGTTACTTGTCACTGCTTTTGAACTTTCTGAAATCATTCAGTGATTTTTATTATGGCTTCTCCCACCAAATTTTATGATTTTGAGATTTATCTATGTTATTGCATGTAGCTATAATTTGTTTATTTTTATTGCAGTTTAGATTCTGTTGCACGATGAATCTTTTCACATATCAATGATTATTTTCTTAGCATAAATTTAAAGAAGTAGAACTAATAGGCCAAAAGCCAAATAGTAAAGCAGTTGATAAATAAGCCCAGGTGCTCTCCAGAAGGGGCACACTGCTCTGCCAACTCTGTGTGAGTGCGTCAGGTCCGGCCCATCACCTCCAGTGGGTTTGGACTTCATTTTTAATCTGTGTCCACTGGAGAGATAGCTGAAACATTTACTGTTTTATAACTCCTTTAAAATCATACTTTGTCAAGAATTTGCAAAAAATGCATAAAACATGTATAAAACCATTTTGTAGCCTTTTTCACTTAACAACATATTATTAATGCTTACTTAAATGTGCCTAAATCTACAACCAAGCCAGCATTTTTAATTAATTCATCATAATTTAACATATGGATATGCCAAAATTTACTTCTGGAGAGTTCACTATATGAAAGACATTCTTACTTCCTGATGAATTTATTCTTTCATAATAACCCTCCTGATAATCCTATCACTTGGGATCCATGACTGTACAGATTTTAACAAAAAGGAAATAGAGGCACTAAAAGATTACATAATAACTTGCCTAAAACTGAATAGCTAGTGAAATTTGGAACCAAAGTTTGAACCTGGCCGGGTCTGATTCCAGCAGCCATGGTTTTAATACCTTCAAATTACTTTCCGGTTTCACTAATCAATTATCACATTTGTCTTTCAGAACAAAGGATGTGGTTTATTCCCAGTGCACTTTCATAGCCTCCTGTATGTTGTAATTGCCCAAAAAATGCAAATTCATTTATGTTGCATTTCACGAATAAAATGCAACCAATAGTAGAAACAATTCAATCACTGCTAGATTTGAAAATGTAGTGCTCTTGTTTCTTACAAAAGAACTGTTATTTTCTATTGACAAATTCAGAAAATTGCTCTCATTTTATGCCATAAGTTTTATACTATGAATCTTTATTGGTTCAAAGAACAGAAATTCTGATGTATTTCTAGATGGCAGTTTCCAAATAGAGCAAACTTCCCCAACTCGGTTAAGAGGCCAGCAGTTTCACTAGCTAATAGTTGTTTTTGGTTTTGTCAAATGTGTGTAGTTGCCAGGGCTACAAGGTCAAGCATAAGTGTTTATGCATCATCCAATTTGAGAATAATTTTTGACAGTCTTTCCGGAATTACTAGATAACTGGCTTACTCCTCAACACACTGGGGCTCTGGAAATTGATATTAGGATAAAAGATAACAGAAGAGATTAATTACCATATTAGGCCTATTGAAAATTCCAGATGTGTGAAAAGACATCTTTAGAAACCAGCAATACGCTGTAACTGTTGGCCACAGTTTAAAAACGGTGCGTTCAGCCACCGTCTTTCAACACAGTCAGCCCCTAAACTGCTGTTTTTAATAGCAGCACCTTTCGCTGCCCGATCCAGTCACTGTCATGTGATTAATGTGCTTGTGTCTTACCCACTGATTCGTCACAGAAGCTGTCCAAGTCACAGCCACCCTTCCTGCAGAGACCTTTTTGTCAAAACCTAGTTGAAATCAGGCTGTTCTGACTGCAGGCTCCCGCACCTTCCACCAGAACATCATAAGGTGCAAAGAATTACTGTTCCTAGTAATCCAGGCCATAAATCAACCTGCTCTGAGGATGGAAAAAAATCATGAGCACTTCCTGCATTCATATTCAAAAGCCTGTCTGTACCACAGCGTATCCTGAAAACAGTGCGTGTGCTCCTGTGTTAGTGCTCGGTCAGCAGAGGTGGTGGGAAGGGGAGGCGTGGGGACAGGGGAAGGCAAAAGAAATCTCAGCTCCCACTAAATAACCCCAAAGGTTGTGATCTTATCATGACCTTCCTTGCTGTAACAGTATTTTAAGATTGTTAAAAATTTCCACCTTATCTGTCTGGAGGTATCACCCACCTCTTAACTTATCTGGGCCCAGCTATTTGAGAAGAATGCAACATGGCATGACCTTGATTTCTTAACTCCTGACTTTGACATCTGAGCAGCTGCATGTCTCATCGAAGCCGCCGAGACAGTCGCAAAGGCCCCCTCTGGCATCTAGTGATTGCAAATGTTTGCTTCATTCTCCTTCTGTGAGACCTTCCAGCAGCCACACTGGCAACCACGCCCTGCCCTGCCCCGCCTGTCTGTGCTCTGGGACCCTTTCATGGCTTGGGCATATTTTAAAATCTTGGGCTCCAGTTGGAAATAATTTGGGATGTCAAATTGTAAAATAAATGATCTCAGTTCCTCCGGAGACTTCTGAAGAGAAACCTCAGTTTAGGTCACGTGGCCGTCGTAGTGTTCATAAAACACAAACCCTCCCCTCTGGTAACATCAAGTCCTAAGGTTGTATGATACAGAGGAGAGAGTGCACACAGACACACATGGAGACGCACACGAGTGCACACAGACACACACAGACACACACACGAGTGCACACAGACACACACGGAGACGCACACGAGTGCACACAGACACACACGGAGACGCACACAAGTGCACACAGACACACATGGAGACACACACAGACACACATGGAGACACACACGAGTGCACACAGACACACATGGAGACGCACACGAGTGCCCACAGACACACATGGAGACGCACACGAGT
>NW_003852451.1:4349394-4389326 GCF_000181295.1 Otolemur garnettii
CACAGACACACATGGAGACGCACACGAGTGCACAGAGACACACATGGAGACACACACGAGTGCACACAGACACACATGGAGACACACACAGACACACATGGAGACGCACACACACTATAAATGTTAATTGTAAAAAGACTTCTTTAAAGAAACGCACAAATATTCAATGGGCCCGGATTGAAGTCTTAAAATGTAGCAATGATACAAAAAGATGTCAGCGTTATTAAAGTTCATTATATTAAAGGTGACATAAGAGGAGCTGGAGTTTTTGTCTTTTAGGGACATTGGAATCCAACGTGTTTTGTTGACAAAGCAACAGTGTCTCCTGCCAGCCCGGGCTCGTCCTGAACCTGGAAACCAAGCTGTTTTCCTCTGCTTCTGACATTGTCACCAGGAATAACACATTCTGCCATCGTGACATTGCTGAACTTCAAATCTCAACCCAGGGCAGGAAGCAGCCCCTGCCCGTCCCTTTTCTTGTGACAGTCGCTCTTCACGTACTTGTCCTGCCAAAGCCACACTGACTCCTTCTTGAGAACGTTTGTTCTCTACATCAGAGGCCGTGGGGCTCTTCTAAACTCGAGATACAGCAAGCAAGGAAGAGAAACCCAACCCGTGTGACTTCCCACCTCCCTGTGTCCCCCCTGACGTTGGACTGAGGGACACCTTATCTGGGCCCCAGATGCTTTTGTGGCAAAACAGCCATCCTCCAGGAGGGGGCTGTGAGGACATGGGCCTCAGTCCTCCTCCTTGACCTAGTGCCCCCTCCCCAGATCACACAGCTTTTCCTGGGGTCTGAGGGTGGGTGTCCACAAGAAACAGTAGATCTGTGGCTCAGGGGCCCTATGGTGTGTGGTTGGGCATGGGGGGAGTTTATGGTCCTTCCAGGAGAGGGTCTCTGACCCTCTGGCCTTGCATGGAGAAAGCCTCACCAGCCAGGTCAAGGGGACCCCAGGCAGAACATCTACAGGGCATGAGTCACATGCCTGGGTCCCCACCACCAGGCATTCAGATCATGACTACTCCACACCTGCAGTGGGCAGGGCCACCCTGTCTGGGCTCCCCGTGCTGTGCCAAAAGCTCTGAAAATCATTCCCATGAGCCCCCAACACAGAACCCCTGGGTAGTTCACATATCAGCCACCACCCAAGGGACGGTCCAAACCAGGCTGAAGAGCCATGCCAGAGCAGCTGTTTGATCGTTTGCCGATAACAATTGCATCTGTTCGTGGGATGCGGTGCGATGTTTAGCTAGAGTATCCAATACGGAAGTACTAAATCCAGGCTGACTACACAGCCATTGCTTCGGTTCTCACGTTCTTGTGGTGAGATGTCTGAAATGGACTCTCAGCAACTGAGAGGGACACAATTAGCCGTTGTCACCACGCTGCACCCTAGATCTCAAAACACGGTCTGGGCATCACTTCCGGGGGAAGAAGGCCCGCGGCGACCAGTTCACAGCAAACATCTGCCTTCCTGGGAGCTTCCTGGAGTTTCTTAAAAACTGGTGTAGCCCTCGCCATGCTCCCTGGTCAAACCCTTGCATTCATGCCCAGCCTGGGCTGCAAGCCCCACATACTTGCAAAGCATTACACAACTGTCATCAGAAACTTGCTTTTTAACTGACACCATCCTGCTCCTGAGTTCTCCCACCATGCCCCACAAGTGTCCCTGTTAAACCAAAGCCACCCTGGTGAGGAAGCGGGGCTTGCAGGGTGGAGGGTCACTCACACTGATGTGTCAGTCAGGAAGAATTTGTAATGTGTTTGGAGGCTGGTCTTCCAAGTCCTCATGTGTATGACAAGGTCCCCAAGTTTGAGGACAGAAAGGCCCCACAGCCCTAGGCCCCTCCCGTCTAGCTTTCCCCTCAGACTCCCACACAGGGTCAGGCCCGGTGCGGAGCCCCAGGCTAAATAAAGCTGCAGGAGGACAGCAGAGAAAGGCTCCCCATCTGGACAGTGACAACACTCAGCACAGCAGCCACGTCCTGAGCTGGTCCACAGCTACCACAGTGTCCCAGGAACATTCTCCAGAGAACTGAGCTACGCACAATTGGGATGCATTATTAACGGGGAACCCCCCTCAGAACAGACGTCAGACCCTAAGGATATGAATGCCACCTTCCAGAATGAAAGCTACATGGGCCAGTGGAATGGACCTGGCTGCCCCTCCAGTGGGAGCTGAATCAGCTCCCGGGGACGCACCTGCCTCACAGGCTGTGGCCGTGATGAATGTATTAAAATACTAGCATCAAATCCGTGAGGACTATATTTGCAGTGCCATGTAAACTGCTTTAGGGAGCAAACTGTCCTGCTGTGACTTCATATTAATCTCTGGCTTCTGGCTGGTCATGGGGTGTCACATGCACTATAATTAGCTGTTGAACACGTGTACAGGGAGAGGTAGCCTGTCAGGTGCCCCATCACAACCTCTAGAAAGAGCCGCCCAAACAAACACCCTTGGCTTCCCCACCCTGCTCACCAGAGGCAGGGGACTGCAGGGCCCCAGACTGCTGTCGTGGGCCCCTCTCCCAGGGAGCCTGCTTTCCCACCCAAATCAACCCAACAAGGTTGGCAGCTCCCAGTGCATACGTGGGCAGCTTTCAGGGAAGGATGGGCAGGACACTCAGAAACTTTGTGTATTTGAGGCTACAAAATCCCCAATTCCAGCTACCGAGCTGTCCCTGGAGGCTCTCGGTGATCTGGCCACATCCTCACATGATAGGGAGATGTAAGGAAGAGAAGAATTGCTTTCTGGAAGAGGCAGGGCAGTTCAGTGGCTCAGCCCTGTACCTAGGCGTCAGGCTCTGCAGAGGGAGGTAGCGCACCCAGCCCTCAACCTTGGCCTTTCATTTGTTCTCCAACGGATAGCCACTAAATTACAAAGAGCTATCTAGGAGAGTGGTTCTCAACCTTCCTAATGCTACGATGTATTTTCATTATTACAAAGAGGTCACAACCCACAGGCTGAGAACCTCTAATCTAGGGAGTGGAGAGAAAGGGAAAGAGAGGGAGAGAAGCTGGTGTCTGGGGTCCTACCATGTGTCTGGACACATCCTGGGAGGCCCCAGAGAGACACAGTAGCCTGATTTCCAGTGAGGGGTGACTGGGATCCAGGAAGACCTCACCTCTGACTGGAGGGTTGGAATCCCCCCTGCCCCTCCTGCCCTCGGCAACAGGAAATGTAAGGAGGCAGAACTAAGTGATGAGAGAACCAGAAACAAACCCCGGAGCACAGCCAGAGGTAGAGGCTCCAGTCCTGACGGGGAGAGAGAAAGAGAGAATTTGGAAAAGGAAAATTGACCTGGTTCAGTCCCCAGCATTCTCTGAGAACTTAGGGAACAGAAATCCAGAGCGGAACGCCAAAGAGCCGACATAATTGCCGCGATGAGGCTTAGGCTGGGGATTATCTCTGGGGTATTAAAGAAGCTGATAAGGTTTTCCTCTTTCGTACAGATTATTACAAGAGCCGTTGGTAGAGTCTGTTATTTTACAGGGGAAAAAGTGGGTTCTGAACACGCTCGTCAGATTGTAGGGCTAAATCTCCAAGCCTATGATTGGAACTTCTGAGGGAATGACATTTATTCATTCAGCAAGCGTTTAGGAAGCACTTGCTCAGAACAGCATACAACAGGGAGCACAGTGAGGACCCATCACAGGGTATCAGGCCACAGAGAGCGCTGGACACAGGCCTGAACGTCCTATGGGCTTCACCTTCCAGGAGAGGTGGGCCTGTGCCTCTGGAGCAGAGTGGCTGGGTACCCAGGGTGAGGGGACCTTGTCTTCCAGGCTCAGTGGGTTAGGCATGGCTAGTGGCCCATAAGCTCGACTTGGTGGGATGTGGCCAGGTCACTGAGAACCTCCAAGGACAGCTCAGTAGCTGGATTTTAAGGGACAAGCACTGAGAAAAATGCAGGTTGTAACAGGACTTTCCAGAAACATCCCCAATATCTGGCACGGTGATGTATGAATCAAACACAGTGTTAAAGTGAAAAGAATTAGATGTATTGACCTCAAAAAGAATCACCATTTATGTTACATTTCCTCAACCCAGAATAAAAATCTTTTTTCTTTAAATCGAACTGACTGTCTTTCCGGAGTCCAAGTAAGTTGGAATAAGAGTGGCCAAATTTAGCTAGCAAAACCAGAGGACGCCCAGTTAGACTTGAGCTTCAGGTAAGCTGTGAATAATTTTTTAGTAGAAGAATATCCCAAATATTGCTAGGATAGTCTGTATTTTTTTCTCAAAACCCAACTTGGAAGCAGCAGAGAGGAGCTAGACTTCAGCCAGGATTCTGGAATTGGTAGATCTCGCAGCATTTCCCTGAAGGGGTGGGGGACACAGTCACCAGGTGTCTAAAGAGAATTGTCACTTCTTTTGATATTTGTCATATTTAGATAGAAGCTTTCTATGTGAAGGAATCAAATACATTTTCAGAGTACAGAATATTTCTGTACTGGGAAGAAATGAATATCTGATAAATATGTTAAATAATATGTGTGGGTTCGGTTTAACTCAATAAAGGGGCTCTTGTCGGAAGGAAAGTCATTTGAAATAAGTCTGTGAGGTCCTGAGAGGATTACTTGTGGTGTGACGGACAGGTCCTGACGGTCTGGAAGGTCTGGCTGCAATCTGCCCAGAAGGACAGACTGCGTGTTCCTCTCCTGCCCCCTAACTCTGCAGAGGAAACTGGAGCTGGCTGTTTTCTAACCCTGAATAGGCAGGGTTAGAGTGGAATTTACAAACCACTTCAGGACGCAGCACTGAGATGGAAGACTTAGGACTGGAGAATTAATTTTATCTTCCTCCTGAGTAAAGGGCTCTTTTCCTGAAGCCAAGAATCTTTGCAAGTGAATGTACGGAATGGAAGCAGTCCAGTAAGCACTGCTTGACCCTAATAATTCTGACCACTTCAGACTACGTTTTGTAGTGGCCTAAATTAAATAGAGGAGAATTCGAGGGACACAGACTCCCAAGAGCAAAGCTGCAGTTACGCCACTCAAACATCCTCCCCGAGGGGAATCTTGGGGCGCTCTCTTCTAGAAGCTAATAAAAATAGGACAGCACTTGAATTCTGCACTAAAAATTCTTTCTGTCTTGGCTTGAAGTGTTTTAGTTGATACAATAAGTGGTAATGGTCTACAGAGAAATCACAAGATCTGGATCAGACAAGATCTCATCTGTTAAAATATAATTTAAACAACCAGAACTCTGTCAATCTTTCACACCAGAAATTCTGCAAAAATTAAATTTTCTCATGAGCTTTTATATATTTTCTAGTAAATATGCCCATTTCCCAGTTAAAGTTACAAAGTGATTATGCACCTGTGTATAGTCCCAGAACACATTTAAACTTAAAATACCACAATAGTAGTAAAAGTAATCAGATCATTTCCTTTCCAAATAGTCTTTGATTTTATGAGAAGGGCTTGGCCCCATAATACCTGCATGAGACCAGTTCGTTTTTTTTCCTACACAGACTAAATACTCCCTTTGCCTATAAACTGAAGATAATATTGCAAATAATTCTCTCTAGTCTTATTTTAAAAAATGGATAATTATTAAAAAGTATATCCATAAAAACTAAGAAAAAATAATCTTTATAAAATATGGATGGACCTAAGTCTAATCAAATATATTTATTGATAAAGATAGCACACACAAAAAAATGGACAAAGACACAGATGAATAATAAAAACCCACTGACTACCTCAGTCCAAAGCACTGTGTTCCCTAGGCATGAAAAACCAGGAAGAATATTGATAAGAAATAGCTTTTCTTCAGTTTTATGTCCTGTGGTATAGTTAGAATGAAATTAAAGTAAAATATTCTTCAAAACAGAACACTTAGAAAAACGAGTGAAGCCCTCCCTGGATTTCCTGAACTGATATTCTATGAAACCCTCATCCACAAATTTTAATAAATGTGCCACAAAACAAAGGTCCATGTTCAAAGAGTTTAGGGAAAACTCTGTATTATTTGAAACGCTCTTTTCACTTAAAGGCACTGAGAAGTTCTGCAAGAAAGAAGCATGTTTAATTATATTTAATCCACTACTTCCAAATTCTACTTGAGACTAGGACACCTTTTTTCCTGCATATCTTCTATCAACCTGAAGGACAATTTCTCAAAATATTCAAATTTGAGAAACAATAGATAATCTAAAGGGAGTAGGGTTTGAGCTTTTCTTACCAAACTTACAAAAGGAAAGAGAACGTGACTGAATTTCAGATCATATTCATGCTGTAGGTCAAAAGCATTCTATCCACTTTTTTCACAGAATTGGTTACGTTCCAGCCTCCCTGTCTCCCTGCTTAGGGGAGTGGCCTTTTTCCAGTGGAAATCCGGGTCCCCACAACTTCCAGCAGGGGGCTCTGTCTGCTAGCACTGTCTGTGGAGGACTTGAAGATAGTTCAAGGTTAATATGGCTCAACAAATAACAGGCCAAGAATGTCACCCGGCCCACTGGAACACAGTATTATAAAAGTATAATCATGGCTCAAGAATGTTGCCATGAGAAAAATCTATGCTCAGAATTTTATTATTGGGTTTTATCACATGTACATTTTCAAATATAGTAAGAGAACTCAAGGAGGGGGGAATATATATATATATATATCTCAGAAACCAAAGAGTATTTTTATAAAATGATCATCAAATTATAGGGTCCATGTTGAAAATATAAAAGGACATATAAGTTTCCCTTGGTTGATAACTCAAATATGCCAATTTTCTATCCAAAAAATAGTGCAGAAAAACAAAAATGTAAATTCAAAAATCAATGAAAATAAATTAATTCCGCTGGGATTGAAGGACAAATATAACTCTTCAAAAACAATATCTGTAAATGGGGGAAGCACATTGTCTCGAGGAAGCTGTGTTTCAGAAACGTCTTATATCTATAATCTGAACTATTTTTTCTTAAACTCTTGCTCTCCTGTCCTCCACATATGCCTCCCCACAAAGGAACCAAACCCAGACGAAAAAGTATTGTAAAATACTTACAAACTGGATTGTAACGAGATGAAAATACTTGATTCAAAGTGAAAGCAGCACCGCTCCAGCCAGAAGAGTTGGAAGGATGACAAGGAAAGTGGCCAGGCAAGAAGATCAAAGATGCGGAGGAGACTTAATTGGCACACGCAGCTTCTCCCTGTCACTTTGGTTGCGGGGGACGGTGGCTTCCTGGAGGTGCACATATCCCCACCGGGAAAGAAATGTGCAGCCTGACAGGTGCAAGTGGTTAATGAATTATGGCATTTGCAAGAGAGTGGAACAATTTATTCCCTCCCGAGCCTTAGGAGACTTTATATGTAATACACAGGCACACACACCACCTCATGAGTAAGACAGCCAACCCTTGGCCATTCTTTATTGAAATGTCCTAACTATTTCTATAAATAAAACAAAAAATAAAATAGGCTGTACTTCAATTTTCACAATCATGTGCTGATGAGTCTGAGAACCTGATTAATTGATCACACGTTTTGATCTCTTTAAAAGTCAATGTACAGCTGTCATCCAACACAGACTACACTTAGCACTTACTTTTCATCTTCCCTAGGAAAGTGAGGAATGGAATGTGTGGGAGGGGTACACGGTGAGCGCAGTGCGGAGGCAGTTTGGGGGCATGCAGTATCATGTAAGTAAACAATAACACCAAGCATCTTCCTGCAGAGGGGGCATTGGCGGAGATTGGTTCTCAGCCCTGTCTTCCCACTGGGAAACATGATTTCAGTGGAGAGAAGTGCAGGAACGCCTACTCCTCTGGGCACACCTCACTCAGGCATGACTCTGTGGCCCACGTGGTGGCTATTTCCAGCAGCTAATAATCAGGATCTGAGTGGAATAACAGCACCCTAAGGGGAGTGGCTGAGCCATGGGGTTCATTCTAGAACACCTGCCACTCCCTGGTGCCACAGCTGACCAAACCCAGCCTACAGGGCCTAGAGACTGAATGGGATTCTCTGGAGTTTATGTCACAGAGTTAATGAAAAGTAAGAGCTAAAATCAAATAACTGTTTCATAGAATCAAACTAGCATGGAATTTTCAAATCAAAAGTGCTCTAAATACCAGCCAGAAACAGAAGTTTGCTGGCAAATACTTAACAACTGCCTCTTTCCAGGAAGAAAGGGTCTGATGTGCAGGATCTGCCAATTTCTGTGGTGTAAATGCTCCCACCATGGCTAGTTGAAAACCACCATCAACATAAACTCACTGGATGTGGGAGGGTCTACACACAGCCCCAGGCCTAAAACGAGGCTCCCCAAGGCCCAGGGGAGGCTAGTGAGGCTGATCTATACTTGCCAGCAGGCTCCCAGACTCTGACTCCAGGCCGCTTTGTTAAAATGAAAACAATTTGGTTTAGGAAGCATTGGCCCCACGTTGGAATTTCTTCTCTTTATCAGGGACTGGGATTTGTTTAAAACATAGGTCTAGAAGGCATTTTGATGTTTGTTAAACCCCATGAGCAAAATGATCTTATATTTAAAAAGTAGTTTCAACTATTTTAAAAATAACTTTTCTACTGCAAACTGTATGCTCCCATTCAGTCATTTCTACAAGTATCTTCTGATGAACATTCTTTAGGAGTGTGGAAGGCATGGCTGAGCATGGGCAGCTGTGTGTTATTTGGCATGATCTGGATGATGTATACTCAGTAAATATTCAAGTCCATTTTTTTGTCCCTTCTTCCACTTTACCCCCAGAGTTACTTGATTATCATGTCACCTTTCCCTGCCCCACTTTGTTTTCATAGTATTTGGTCTTGGAATCAGAACCTCCTCACCACGGAGGACTGGCAGTCACACAAAACTGAGGGACTGAGAAGGTAGGGGCAGAAAGGACAGCAAGAGTTGTCCAGGCCCCTGGCCAGTGCCCCCAACCAGAGCATCTCCTGTGTCGCCACAGGCCTCTATCCTCTCATCTCTTACTCTGTGTAAAAATGAAATTTCTTCTTATGCCCAAAAGTTATAAAACTCTTATATGACCATGTGAACTTCAAAGCATTTAAATTTCTTATGGATTTTATGGGATTAAATGTGCAGCCTCCTGAATATTTAATATGAAGGTAAAGAAAGATGTACTGCTGAAAAAGACATTTATCATAGCTCAAAAGTACAATATTAAGCAATCGGTTTGGGCCAGTAAGATCTTGATAATATAGGATTATTTTTCAAGTTTTAATCAAGGGTCACCAATGACATGAAAATTTACAAAAACTACCTCCAAATGAATATCTTAGATGAGTAAAACTGAAAATATTTCCAAATTCCAATTCATCATTTTGCTATTCATGCTGTTTCTCTTTATTTCATTACTTCCAACAGAGGGGTGAATGGAAATGATTCAACCTTTGTGCCTCTGAGACTGTCCTTCAATACATTTTGTGCTTAGAAAAAAATCTCTAGAGTTGCAAACATTCTAAGCATGCCAAAGTGATACATTATTTTTTTTTATTTGACTGTAAGGTAAAGATGTAGTCAAATTTTGTGAATTTTAACAATGTTACTTGGACTAAAATACTAATGTGGTAAGAACTCAAAAGATTTTTGCATAATCAATGGGCTATACTCAACAGCTACATGAAAGTGAGAAATTAGCCATAAAAGGCAAAATGAACTCTATAAAAACACAAAGTACACAACAATCTAAGCGCTAAGTAAAAATAATTACGTGTGAAGAACATTCTCAAAGGAAACACAAGAAACCAATCAAGAACGTAAAGAACTAGACAGGCTCTTACAGAGGAAGGGGGAACATTAAAATGAGATGATTAGGTGAGAATGTGTGGGAAACATCGTTGCTTTATTCATTATTTATTTTAACCAAAATTTGAAGCAACAGTAAAAATACAAATGTCTTTTAAGGCAACTGACTGTCACAAATGAAGTGCGGTACAAAGGAATCAACTATACCAACTCGGTGAAAGAACTTTCTAGTAATTTGCAAAAACATTACAAAAAAACCTGAAAGAGACAAGTGATGGCCACGTTGCTTTACTTCAAAGCGAGAAAAGGGGAAGTTAGTTCGCTAGTTTGTGGGGAACAAGAGATGCCCAAGTTCAGCTCAGGATAGACGCGCACTCCATCCACCCCCTTCCTTCAGTATCTGCACTGAAAGGAACAGGTCCCACATATGATTTCTCTCTGTCTTTCTCAAGTGCATAAGGCAACGAGTACAAACGCATCTTTAAAGACTCATTATGAGATGGACAAATCTTAACAAAGGGGTGTCGCTGGCCGTAGGTGCTGAACACTGGCTTTGGTGGCTTCCTTCTCGCTCAGCATCTCTGAATGGCTAAAAGTTTTATGTAAAGGCAGTTCATTAAACAAAGAAAACAACATTGTCAACTAATGGTGTGTTGTAGTTGTTGAACATGACAAAATAACCACAAAAATCTTAAAAATTTAAACACATGAAAACATATTAGCATGTGGCCACTGTGTGTGTGGAGGGCAGGTGCAGGGGCTGAGGGGAAGGCGGCAGTCAGGATGAGCACCACAAGGCCCAGGTTGACTTAACCAGGACTAAAGCCCTGATAAGATCTGCACCCCACGTCACAGCAGGTCCATCAGCAAAGGCAGAAATATATGCATGAATTCTAGGGTTTAGGTAGACATGTATGACCTCAGAATAATCCCCAGAGATTGTTCTCCTAAGCCAGTGTTTTGAGGAATGACAGAAACGGCAGAGAACCAGGACTTTGGTTTAATGTGCTAGTAGGAGGAAGTGCAGGGGAGCCTCCGTAGTTGACCACCTCCCTACACTGGCCACCTCCTTAAGTTAACCTGATTTTCACAGACCAGGCATGTACCACATGCACTCAATGTACAGTAGCCCCAGTTCCTATGTTGGGGGCTGTATTCCACGCACACCAGAGTCTTAGAGGTTCTGTGGCCACGCCATGGGCACCCATCCTGGTGCCTGGCTCATTCTATCTCCTTGGAAAACCATTTTCCATCTGGTCTCCATCTTCCATTAGCTACTTCTAAATGTCACAGCTTGAATCTACAGTCTCTGGCAGAATTAATTTTCACTCCTTCTTTACTTACACAGAAAGGATATTATGCTAGAGTTTGGAATATATTTATATTGTAGTTATTCCATGTCTATGTCCAGTAAGACAGGACTCTCTTGAGGATGGGGGGCAACTTCTCATTTCTTTTGGAACCCAGCAGCTCACGCATAGTAAGTAATCAGTTAGTACTTGTTAGTTGAATAAATAGAGTATATGGGCTTAGAAATGTGATTACTTGAGGTGTTTTTCTCTACTTTGCAGACTGGAAAAAAAAAGGCAAATGTAACCCTTAGAATCACCCAGTGAGTTGGCAGCCATGTCTGCTAAGTGACAGACCCAGAGACGCTGCATGTTTTTCAAAGAGTTCTGAACACGACTCCTTCTGAACTTCATATCTGCGTGCAGGATGATACATCAACAAGACTTGCATTAAAAAAACTTTTCTTTGCAATATTCATAGCGTAGTCACTGTTATTGTGCTCATTTTTTACAGGAGAAAACATTAGCACATAAAAGCTATACTAATTTACCAGCCTTTCTTGGTGAATTAATAGCAGAGCCACAGCTAGGAGCCAAGATTTACTGAGTCCCCATGTTAATCTTAGTGCTTTGAGCCATCCATCCTGCGGCCCAGTCTAGCTAGACTTGGGAATAATAGGGCTGAAACAACACTCCCTCTGTTCCTGGCCACTAATAGTAGGACATGGTTTGAACCAACCATTTTCCTGTAGGGGGAAGGAGTCAACAATAACCTATTTCTGCTCACTCTATAATGTCTCCCTGATTTGAATCAAGTACTTGGTGACTGACTGTGGTTCTATCCTTGGGCATGAAACATAGAGAGGCCAATAGATACAGCATTGAACTTATCGCGGGCTAAATGCCTTTGAAAAACTCTATCTTAGCTTAAGGCATAAGGATCTTTCCCAAGTGCTAGATTCCTTGAAAATTATATGTTAACGGAAAAAAAAATAAATAAATAAAACTTGCCAAGTTATGCATTGAATGTGACAACCTCAGTACACTCAGATGTTTCTAAGAAACGCTTCCTAAATTACATTTGGATTTTCTGCATAGTAAGGGAAACAATTTGCATGTCATCAACAGAGACATGAAAATTCTAAGCTGTGTTAGAAAAACTTTATAAACATAAACATTTGGTATGCCAAATTTTATGCCTGAGCCTCACAGGAATAATCGCTTACTCATGGCCCTCTGTTTGAGATGTCAGCTGGGTCAGACCGATGATGGATGACAACTTTGGTGCTTTCATTAAGGACAAGGATGAAAATGTTAGGCAGACTGGAATGCATGAATCAGTACGTGGGGGAAAATGAGGGAACGTGTGTAAGAATACCCTCATCAACACGGAATCAGTTTGAAGTTTAGCGTTACACAGAAAGGCAGTGCCAGTTAAACACACGCACACCAGCCGTGGCCACGCACAGCGTTAAGAAACACACGCACACCAGGCGTGGCCACACACAGTGTTAAGAAACACACACACTAGGCATGGACACACACAGGGTAAAGAAACACACACACATCAGGCGTGGACACGCACAGTGTTAAGAAACACACGCACACCAGGCGTGGCCACACACAGCGTTAAGAAACACACGCACACCAGGTGTGGACACGCACAGCGTTAAGAAACACACGCACACCAGGAGTGGCCACCCACAGGGTTAAGAAACACACGCACACCAGGTGTGGCCACACACAGCGTTAAGAAACACACGCACACCAGGCGTGGACACACACAGTGTTAAGAAACACACACGCACACCAGGCGTGGACACACACAGCGTTAACAAACACACACACTAGGCATGGACACACACAGGGTAAAGAAACACACACACACCAGGCGTGGCCACGCACAGCGTTAAGAAACACATGCACACCAGGCATGGATACACACAGTGTTAAGAAACAAACGCACACCAGGCGTGGACACACACAGTAGTAACACACTTCCCTGAAATTGTGGAACCATGTGACTTTGGGCCAATCACAGAGTCTGAGCCTCGCTCCTAATTTATGAAGCGAGAAGAGTAGTATCTTCTGCATCGGCCTAGTGTGAATATTAAAACAAGAGGGTATTTGAAAATCTGTTATTCCCATGAAAAGCTTTTTCCAGGATAGGAAATAGTTCAAAATGTGAAAAGCTAATGAAATCCAGAGAATGTAAGTGTAAATGATACGTAGTAAGCATGATGCTTTTAAAAAATTTTTTTAAGTTTATGATTTTTTTTTTAATTAGGACTCCATCTATAGAAAGAAAACTAGTATTGGGCAGTGCCTGTGGCTCAAAGGAGTAGGGCACTGGCCCTATATACTGGAGGTGGTGAGTTCAAACCCAGCCCCAGCCAAAAATTGCTAAAAAAAAAAAAAAAAAAAAAAGATAACTAGTGTTTCCTGTCTTAAAAAAACTCTAAGGGAGGCTTGGTCATTGGATACCTGCCTTTACCTGTGAACTCAGCTGGGGTCTAGCCCAGACAGACCTACCTTTCCCCCGTGGGCCAGGTGTGGGTGGGTGTGAGTAGGTGTGGGCAGGGTGCAAACGGGGTGTGGTCCGGGTGCAGGCCAGGTGTGAGTGGGTGCAGGCCGGGTGTGGGTGGGTGCAGGCCAGGTGTGGGCCAGGCTGGGCCCGTGCAGCCTCTGCCCCCAGGCAGTGGAGGAAACCCCAGGCCGCCTCCCTGCAGAAGCCCCTGCAGACCAGCTTCCCAGGTAGCTTCACATTCTGTTGTTCTCAGCAAACACTTCCTCCCTTACCTCCCTGTGCTGCTTTCTATTTTCGTCCATTTTCACACACATACACATATTTGTGACCTTCTTTTATCATTTTTGTGATCTCTACTCATCTCACACTTGTTCTCAGGTTTTCCAGAACTTTTTTCCCTCTTCTCTTTCTATAACTTTATCCTTCTCTTTCTTTTAGGGGCCTGTGAACTATCTCAATGTCTCTTAAATTCAGAAGAAAAATATTTGGGGGTGAGCAAAATAACTTAATAAATGATATTAATATATTTATTTCTACCACAACAGTCACAAAACATAAACGTTATCCATTCTTTTTACGGGGAAGTAACTCACAAAGACATTAGTCTCCAGAGCCACAAACATAGGCTGTACTTTTAGAGTAAAAATGGCATCATCATTTTTCAAAGTTTCCCAAAAACAAACTTACTAAATAGCTAACTGTTCTGTGTTCCCACAGCAATGCAAGCATACATATCCACTACAGGAATTATTACATTAGCACCAATGCTCGCTTAGCCTGTGAGCACTTGGCCAGCCTGGACCTCTCTCATTTACCTTTCCAGGGGATTAAACAGTATTCCATGAGCAGACGAATCAGTAAATAACCATCGATTTACAATCCAAGCCCTGCTACGCACTGAAATCTACACACAGCATCCACCTTAGCATGAACAGGAAGCCCACAGGGAGAAGGAAGTTGTGTCACAGTCGTCTTAGATGTTTAGGGTTAGGCGGGAAAACTGTCTAGGACGTGACAAGCTGGAGTGGGAGAGGCGTGACATAGAGGGTCTAGTGGCTGCTGTGCGCGCAGCAGCTGGAATTAAGCTTTGTGCTGAGTTAGTTATGTTCATTTTACAAGTTCTATTTGCCAGTAACAGATTTTGGGGGGGCTAACATCACACCAATGGGTGTCTGCTTACCTGTCTAGCAAACTGACCCCCCTCTATAGTCACCAAGGTCTGGTTAACTGAGGCAGCAGTAATACCGGGGCAGAAGTCCAACTCTGTATTAAGTCACACAACCTCAGTGCCTGGGTGGAAAGGCAGTCTTTGAATCTGATGGGGGGACTTTTAAGAGCAATAAGGAGACCAAGAGCAAAAATAAGAGAGGAAACGCCCCTGGGACGACAGAGGTCACATTTCCAACCCACAGTAAGGACGGAGTCCTGGTGTTTCTCAGCTCCTCACTGCCCTAACCTGGCACAGTGTGTAAGCACCACATGTCCTCCTGAACCAGGGGACACGCACAGAAAGTGCACATGATGTCACTGCTGACAAGAGCCCTGCATGAGGGCTTGGGCTCTTGAACAGGAATGTCTTGTCATTCACAATCCCCTGGGAAGAGCGAGGAGCTACTCGGTCAGGACCCCTGAGCATGTGCACCTGCCAGAGGAAACAGTAGAACTTTGAAAACTAGACTTGGAAAAAAAGAAAGTCTTGTTTTCCCTCTAGAACCTTTCGGTTCCCCTGTAGCTTCTTTGGTTGCTGTAAAATTACATTCATTAGCAAAGCTCTGGGGAGAGCTGCTGGGAATAACGCCGCAGAACGAGACTAAGATCGATCCAAGGGTTTGCACAAGCCCAGGGCCTCCAAAGTTGAGATGTTAAGCAACAAGCCTGGGAGTCCACACACCTTGCTGGGAAGCCCCACTGGTCCCCAGAGGGACCAGCCGCACCTGGTGCAGACACAGAGAGCGGGACTGCCCCCCAGGGCTCCGCATCCAAAAACACGGGAAAATACATGAAGAGCCTGTTCTCATTATTGTACTGAGAAACTGGAAGTGGGATCTTTAAAGGTCTTCACTCTTTCATTGATCAAACTCTATCAAACCCTGTGCATCAGGCTCTGGTACCAAAGAGAGCAAATATCTGAAAAACAGTCAGTAGCGGCTTCCCCATAGAAGGCGTCCGGGGTGGAACCTCTGGAAGGTGAACTTGTAGCAGAGAGGCTGTGAGGGACAGTCCACCACAGACGGACAGAGCAAAGTGGGTCTCCACAAGCCCTTTCAGCGAGCCATGGCCTTCCTGCTTCTCCTTCCTCAGCCTGCCAGTGTTCTGGTCCATCTGATAACAGGATTGGGAGAGACCGGTCCAGCTGGTCTGCCGGGCGTGCATCCCCAGTAGCTCACAGGCTCCGGCCCTGGTGAGGCTCTCAAGAGGCTCTTTCACACACAGGAGCCACTTTGTAACCTGCTGCTTCAACGTAAGTGAGAGTTGATAAAGAACCTCCAGCGTGCCTATTCATTAGGCTAAAGATTCAGATTTTGAGGTTGAATTTTTCCTCTCTATTAAACCACTAATTTCACAGGCTAGACAAAGAGAAAACTCCCAGGCACATAGACAAGGATCCTGTCATGGTGGCCACGGCAAAACGTGTCATAGAATCGCTACTCTTTGCTTCTAGCTTTAACCTCCTCTGCGGACACAAAACACGGTAAAGTCACTGTTTATGGCAGCGCAGAAATAAAAATTAAACCTGCACTACTTCATTAGTCCTTATGGGACATACTTTTCCTTTTAGCTATGAACAAGAGAAGTCTTCCCTGAGTTTTTGAGGTAATAATGTGCTGGGCTTACTGTACAAAGACAAAAAGGAAAACTTACTTTGAATTAAAAAACTGAGAAATATTATAGAAAGAGAAGAACTCTTCCTTTGTAACAAAGGCCTAAGACTTATGCCAACCTTGTTAGAATAATGATACAGAAATTGGGGTGGGGGGGACACATTTTTCACACCTACAAAGAGATGAAAGTGCCGTGCTGGTGTTGACTGGCAGGAGAGGCCCTGTCCCTCCAGAATGAATCTGCTTCATCTGTGCTTCCTGGCCTCTTGCTGATTGCTCCTGGCAGGACGCCCTATACTCATGAACACCTAATAAATATTCACTGAAAATGACAATTTATATCTGCATTGAGATTGGGACAATACTTCTGCCTGTGTGATGTCGCTGGCATAATGCCACCTAAATCACACATGCAAGCAGGAGGTGAGCATGGGAGCAATAGGTGAGCGTGTGTGGCCCCAGGAGGGGAACTGTGCAAAGCCCTCCCTGCCCAAACCACTGCAGCCTGAAGCAACTGTGGCCCAGCATCCAGGAGAGCTTTCCAGGCAGGCAGATCGGGACGCTCATCAGTCTGCTGGGAGCATTTCACAGAATCCCAGAAGCCGCAAAATCATTTCAACAAGGTATTTCACAATGCCAAGATGCAAACCTACAATCGTTTATACTTAAAACATTTTATTGGAGGGGGGTTGAAAGGAATTTCAATAAGAGCGAATAATCTCTGAGTTTTAAAAATTTCCACTATGGAAAAGTACTGAATAACCCATATTCAGCAGTTCTGATAGGAACCTAATATCTAATTTTTCAGAAGCAGATTATTTTGTTAGAGGCCATTATAGTAACTCACTTTCCCTCTGGAAATTCTCCCTGCTTATAGATGTTAGCTAAGCTCCATTAGCACAAAAGGTTGCCTGTATTTTCTCTAGTGAAGATAAAAACATCCTGCTCAGAGTTTTAAATGCTTTGGCAACAACAAAAGCCCTAACTTTCTCTCTGTAGCGCATTCTAATGAAATCTAAACGGCAAATCACAAAGCCACAGAAATCTCAGGCTTTGGGTTCTTTTTTTTTAATTGCCAATTTTCCCCTTGCGCTGAGGCATTAATCCTTGAAGAATAGAAAGTAGACTTGCCAGTAACCCAGCAGAGAAGGGGCATGGGAGTGAGAGCAGGAAGGAACCGGGCACTGTGGGAGAACTCCCTCTCTCCCCAGAAACCACTATTCAGCCCGCAGCCATCCTGCCCTCGGCCTCCCGCCTTGTAACAGGGAGCCAGCCCCAGCAGCATTGGTATTCAAATTAGGCTGCCCGTCTCTGCCTGGCACAGCTCGTGGTGGCCTGTCAGAACATGACTCTAAGACAAGGCACCAGATCTCAGATCGGGGGAGATCCAGCCAGATTCAAAACCCACCCTGAATATATGTCATCAGCCTGCTCACAGGATGCCTTGAGGTTGGGAGCATTTTTCTTCTCTGCAGTCTTTATTTTTATTAAAACAAAAATAACAAGAAGACAATGAATCTCCAGCGGAGATTTAAAAAGACAGAGGAAGGGGGCGAGGCAGAGTCAAGCCGAGCATTCAGCACTAAACACTGGTTTCCATGGGAACGGGAGCTGCTTGGTGGAGCTTGAGTAAGTCCCCGCCCGCTCCCCCAGCAGAGCCGGCACCACAGTCGCCGGCTTTGTGTTTGTGTGGCCAACTCTTCTCCGTCTCATTCACGCTCCCAGCCCCTGCCTACCCCCAGCAACGACACCCATCACCACAGAAGCAGAAAGGAAAGAAGAACTCACAGCATCTGGGCTGAATTAAATCACGGAGCACAAAAGTATCCAGGCAACTGGGCTCCAGCACGCTGCCCAGGGCGCCCTGGCCCTCGTTTTGTCTTTTGCCTCATTTTTTATCCCTTCTTCAAGCAGCTCATGAGGACTGTTTCTTAACTCCCCTCGTGCACAGCACACACATTACGTACTAGTTTTAAGTGAAGTTTTCACATGCATAAAGTGCTAGGAGTACAACTGGATGTTATTTTTTAAAAATAGTAAGAACCTAAATGGGAAATGGTAAGTGTGGAGAGAAGCGTGGTTGAGAGACGACTTGGTAAATCTGTTAATGTTGCTGTGTTCCGTCCGGGCGCATGTGCAGGTGTGTGGAGAGAGACTTTTTAGCTCAGCCCTGCCTACCTTCCTTAAGGCAGGTGGCTCAGTGTTCAAAGACTGTGAGATCAGGCAAAAGCTCCCCCAAAACCTGAGGTTCAGCTCCTCGATTTGACTGTGTTCCTTTAGTTTGAGGCTTTCTTCACATTTATTTTGACTTTTAAATGAAAAAAGAGAAATATTTATGAATGTATTACTCAGAAGCTGCCGTGCAAAACATTTTAGCACATAAATCCTCATCATTTTACTAAGTGTCAGGACTTTTAAAAAAAAATTTTATTAAAGAAAAGGCATATTTCTTAACACTGTTCATAAATCACCACTAAAATATTTAGTGCTACAAATTTCTCAGCTTTCAAAGACACTTTTCTATAAAAGCTTTGCAGAATCCTTCAAAGTCTTCCCCTGGCAAAGCCCCAATGTCATTCACAGGCGAGCTCTCAGATTCAAAGACATTTGTATTTTGTTTGTAAGTGTTTATTTAGGAGATCCGCAATTCATTTTCTTTTGCAAGATGAAAATGTCAATTTTTATCATTTAAATTCAAACTTCACATAAGAAAGTTTAACCTGTATGTGTGTAACTGAGTTGCAACCTCACAAGTGTGATAGGTATGTGGGAAAGCCTGGCAGGGAAGGGGTTATTAAAGATGAGAGTCGTCTCAAGCTTTGGTGAATAGGAAATATGATTTGTTCATAAAAGCCCTAAATCAGCTTTAAACCCATCTTTTCCCTCACTCACCCCCCTCATGAATATAATGCCTCTTTATCACAAAGATGTTAGGACAGTGACAATCTGTGCCTATTTCTGTCCTCTCCCGCAGAACCACGTAGGGTTCGCTCCAAACGTGATCTCTCCAGATGCTGAGCTCCTGTCTCCCTGGGGCCAGCCGCCCTCACGTGGGTGAGTCTGCTCTGATCCTGCAGAGGTTTCTCCACACTCCCCGCGTCCCCTGGTTACTTTCTCTAGTCCACACAGGATGGAAATCACCCCAAGAAACATCACAGCTGCTGTGACACTGCAGACCCACCCTCTCGGTGCTGCAGGCCGGGTGTCAGCAGGGACCACCGCTGGCCTCTTGCTCACCTGCCTGACCCTGCTTTCTCTCCTCACCCTCTGACTCCTGGTCCCGCAGGGGCACCAGCACCGCATCCCTGAAGGTCTCCACACGCAGATGAACTGCTCGAATCTGTTCCCCTGTGTCGCTTGCTGTGACTGTCCTAGAACGCTTTGCTTCTGGGCTTCCGTGAGGCTGACGTTTGCCATCACTCTCCTACCGCTTTCCCTGACCCCGTTTCCTTCCTGAACCTTGATCTCCTTCCTTTTTTCTTCCTCGCTCACCCTCTGGCCTCACCTCTTCTCACTGAATTTCAACTCCAAGTGCACATCAGTTAGGAAACACTGCCTTTCCTCCAACACCTAAGATTTCCCTTCCATCCCATGCCAGTCGCTGTTTCCGTGTGGTGAGATGCTCCCCACTGCACCCTGAGGACGAAAAAGGCCCCTAACAGGTGACGTCTACGTCCAAGATAAAACCGGAAACTTCAGGTGCGTCTGGTCTCTGAGAACAGGGATATCCTAGTCAACTTGCATTTCCAGTGTCCAAGACAACGATTTCCAACCCATGTGCCATGACAAACTTTCATGTGCTGTGAAAATTTTTAAATATCATTAATTAGACTATTTTTGAAAGAACTTCAAAGCACAGTAAGTATATTTTTTTTAACTTTTTCTTTTTTGATCAACATAATTTAAGTGTGCTGCAGAAGGTTAACTATAGGTTCAAGTGGGCTGTGAGATAGAAAGGCTTGAAAAGCACTGGCCTAGCATATCACAGATCCCCATAAAAGCCCAGAGAAATCCTAGGTGGAGTGGACTGTAAACGGCACGCACCAGAGGCACGGTAGCCAAGGACGTGAAAAGGGGTCTCTGCATTTTGTGGAACTTCTAGCCTAGTGGAGACAAAGAAATTAATCTAATAATCATTAAAGTAATTAATTATAATTAAAATACAAGATAAAAGCGTAAGGTGCTATGGAAATGTGTAACAGCAGCAGCGGTGGGCAGCAAGAGTCACCCTGGGGAAGCCTGGTGTGGGGGACAAGTGGTGGGCACAGGGCGGACAAGGAACCAGAGTGGAAAGGACCCGGGGAGCTGGGGAGTGAAAAGAGGGCCAGAGGCTGAGGTGTGGGAGCAAGCCAAGGCTCGGTGCTGGAGGAGAGGCCTCTGGTCATTTGGAAGCGCCATCAGGACAAGAGCAGGGGGCCACGTGCAGAGGGACCCCAGAGCCCTGCAGGACCCCAGAGCCCTGCGGGAAGACGCTGCCTGAGCTCCCTCCCGCTGACCTCAGGTGCTGACACTTGCTGCCAGAACCTTGAAACCTTCATGGGAAACACAGTGAACCCTGAGGATGGCTGATCAGACTAGATTTAGTTGAAGTAAGAAAACATTTTCCTCTCTCCCATGTGCCAGTAACCTGGTGGACAAGTTCCAATCACTGCCCGAGATGACCCTAAGGTGCTGGGAGAGAAGAGGGAAGGTGAGCCCTGCAGGGCCACAGTGAGAAGCCCCAGGGTCTCTGGGGACGCTGGGTTCTCACAGTCTCGGGCATGTGGAGGACAGCACGACCCCAGCCTGCCAGAATCATTTCCTCCTGGGCCTCTAGGAAATGGTCCTTTCAAGAGGGAGCTTCTGAAAGCTGGGCCAGCATCTGGGCAGCATGACGGCAGGACTTCTTGGACAAGGAGCCCCCAGAGCTTCCATCAGTGCCCTGTGCCCGTGACCACTCCTGGGATGAGCAGAGAACCCTTTGGAACCAGTGTCATTTTCTGGGACTGTGGTCTCAAAGTAGGTCTAATTCTGCCAGTAAAAGAACTCGCCCTATCTGTGCCTCTTTCACCCACCATCGTAGATTAATAAACAGAAGACAGCAACATTTTATTTTGCCCCCCTTCCTGAAGCAATTTGAAGTTACTTTGTTTTTGTAAGCAGCTCATCCCTGACTCTACCTCATCAAAGGCAACCTTTCCCAGTGGCCAGGCCAGCTAAAGCACCTCAATTTCTAATGGAGCCTTTTGGATTGATAGGTGATTGCCTGATAGATGGATTCTTCTTCATTTAATCAACCCAAATTAGCAGTATAACTGTAGGCATTCAAATTCATGGTTACCAAAAACAATGTGACAAAAAAGTTTTTTTGGTAAGTCTGGCCTCCAGGTTTGTAAGTTAAAGGAGCATGTAGCATTACTTCAACTTTTGGGGTGCCTTAATGTTTGAACAATGTTTGCACATGTGTGTGCTTCCTCTGGTTCACAAGTCTGGACGTCTGGTTCACTCAGCCTGGCCTGCATCCTGAGGACTTCTGTAAAGTTCAGTATCACTACTCCCTGTTAATTTAATGGGGAGAATGTTTGAAAGTTATCCACATGCGTATTTGTAAAATGTGGGTTTAGCTGCTAGCACAGAAACCACCAATGACGGACCGTTGCTAAATCAGACGGGAGTCAGTTCCTCTCTCATGACGCGATGTCGTGAAGGTAACACCAGGCTGCCTGTCTTGCTCCAGCCTCTGTCAGGTGCTGAGCCCAGCCACGAAGCTGGCATACACCATAGCCACGTTTCAGAGAACAGAACGGAGAAGAGGCAAAGACAGCCAAGTCTCATCCCTTTAAAGGTGCCACCTGAAGTCTCACACCTCCCTCTCTGCTCCCCCAGAGCCAGGACATGGCCTCATGGTCACAGGGAACTGGGAGGAGGTCTTGGAAAGCCCGTCTTGCCGGGCAGTAGTGTGCCAAGGCAGAAACGCTACTACTGACGCAAGAAAAGAAAGATGGATTTGGGGGCGTAAAGATCTATGGCACTTCTTTTTCTTTCTAGCTCTTCACCTGTGAAACAGTAAAATGAGATTTTGCAGCAAGATAATGAGCTCATGAAGCAAATATTGTCCAGAGAGGAAGAATGTTTCCTCCTTCTCCTCCATCAGCGTATCAAGAACCGAGCCTGGAGGACTCACCCCCAACCCTTTTCTCTTAGAGTAGAGGAAGGATCAGACTTGTTCTTCTACTAGTAGTAAAAAAGTGATATAAGATAAGAAAAAAAAAAAGCCTGATACTTATTTACAGTTCATGCTCAGTAGACAGAGAGGAAAAGAAGAAAGAGTCAAAAGTATTAATCTCGAGACTGCACCCTGAGAGAGAGAGGAGCTTCGGACAAGCAAGGATAACTCGGGAGGCAGGGAGCTCTCACCACCCCACGCGCCCCATGTGCCCCTGGGACGTGGAAGAGGTTCTCCTTCAGGCTTCTGTGTACCAGCCAAGAGCAGTATTAATTTAGAAAGAGACCTTGAAGTTTAGCTCTCTGGGGCTATGAGCTCCTGTCCGTTCTGAGTGTTGAGTTGGGAGTTAGCAGACCTGCCACTGGCCAGCCAGGGCTGGGCAGCATCACCCCCCAGTGCACGGATTGGGCTGGGGCAGGAAGCAGCTGAGACGCAGGAAGCCAGACGGAGGCTGAGTAAACCAGCTCTGTCCGAGCCAGAAGAAAGACCATCAGGGCGTATTTATATTTTTAAAAAGTGTCCTGGAAAGAAACTGCAATTAGAATTTTCCCCTCGACTTTTTCCCAGTAGTGGAAGAGAAAAGGCATTTTTAAAACAAACAAACGAAACCCTGCTCTGAATACTATAGTTTCATATAATACATTCCACAAGGTAAATCTGACCTCTTGCCAAAAAGTTATGAAGAAATGACAGAAAGGATTCCACCCACCAATTCCTAAGATCTTATAATAAAACTATTTCCTGTACTGACTAAAATCAAACAAACAAAAGTCCAGAAGAAGACAAAGGAAAGAATCTTGAAATTAGCACAATTAAAAACACTACAATTTTGGGATGTGGCCTGGCCCTGGGGTCACAGATGTCAAGCACTTCAATACCTGTCCAGTGTTTCCTCTTCCTCAAAAGTTCCTTACTTTCCAGTGTATGCAAATTCCAATGGAAAGTCTATAAAACATCTCTTTTCATATTTCCTGCAGTAGAAATGAAATGTTACAGGTGTGGGAGCAACTCCATCGTGCTCTCCTGTCCCTACAGTGTCTTTATTCTCTCACTTCTCTACAAATAGCTCAAGTCTTAAGTCTCCAGAAAACAAACGATCTTGCCCCAGATCCTGATGTATCCACAAGTGAATCACTTATCTTCATCCTTCCTTCCACTCGTGACCAATTGTGCTGAATAATTCTTCTGCTTTTCTCAAGCCTAGCATTGGATTCAAACTACCACTCTAGGCTCCCATGCCCTCTCAGTACACCTGGCCAATCCCTTGTGATGCCACCTGCATCCCTCCATTCAAAGTTCTTCCATGATTTCCCAAAGAACACATTCAACTGCCCCTTTGAAGATGTTACCATCACGTTGGATACAGCTGGAGCCTCTTCCTCCACATCCAGTCTTTGACAGCACTGACTTATATTCCGAGTTCTGGCATCTGGGGTACATTCCCAGGAGGGACATCGTGGCTGATAAGTAGGAAGACATTCAGGACGAGTCTTTTTTGCTCAGTTGCTTAACAAAGTGATGTAACAAGGCCCTGTTTTCACAAGGTGTACAGGGTGTCTCTGCTGCTCATTTCCAGCCGAGCTGGTTTTGCCAGGACGCAGGATGTCAAACCACGTCCCTGCTGCTTCAGTCTGCGTTGGTCAGAAGGCTGAGCGTCCTCCCGTGTTTTACTCACCGTTCACATAGTTTGCTTCATTTTTAATTGGCTCCTATTTCCTTTTTGCTAAATTGTTAAGTTTTGTTGTATATTCTGGATGCTAATTCTCTGTGGATTCTAGGTGTTGGCAAAAATCACCTTCTAGTCTTCTCAACTTTTTTAGCCATCTCATTGTAGGGAGTTTTAATTTTATCAATCTTTTCCCCTAAAGTTTAAGAGATCAATTTTTACCATAAGATCAGAAATGTACTGTCATATTATCCTCCAAAAGTTTTTGCTGTTTTAATAGATTTCAGAGTACAGTGGGAGGTACAGACATAATCTAGATTTTTAAGTATAATAATAACCAATTCCCAGGGTGATTGGTGAAAGCATATCCTTTTCTCTTGATTTCACAGTGCAGTTTCTGAAATTTTTTTTTTTTTTTTGACCCAGGCTGGGTTTGAACCTGCCACCTCCGGTATATGGGACCAGCGCCCTACTCCTTCAAGCCACAGGCACCGCCCCAGTTTCTGAAATTTTGCATGTCTGTGTTGAACCCTGGACTCTCCACAAAGTTCCTTTGTCCTCTTGTTCCGCTCTTTCTATCACTACCACACTGGCCTGGAGCCTGCTGCCCATATTAGAGTTTGCCCTTGTATGTAAGCACATCCCCAGCCGGACGTCATCGGAGGGGCCCTGTAACCATGGATAAAGAGATGTAACTGTAGCTATTTTGTGTTTAACTTTACTGGACGCTCCAGGAGTATCACCAGCCTGGCTCCACTTTGTAAATAACTGCTTGCCCCGAGGGCTCCTGGACCATGTAGGGAACACATACTTCAACCTTGTGAGTAGTATGAGGGCACTGTCATGGTAGTAAAGCCTTAGAGAGGATTCTTTTCCCCGCAGAACTCAACATGAGACACTCAGACTCTGTGGTGGCCTCCCTCACAGAGGTGCTAGTTTTTAATTTGAACCTTTCACTGTGGGCATCCCAGTCTGATGCTCAGGGTCTTAGATCTAACTCTTCCGTTCATAATTTCTGGAGCTTATTGCTTGGTAAACCTAACTCTTAAAAGAAATTTCATGTAATATATATTGTCAAGATTGGCTAGGAGGTGCTTATTGAAGGAGGACTTTCGGATTATTTAGTCCAAAATATTGCTGATATTCAAGTGAAGTGACTTCTACAATCTCTTCATTACTGCAGCTCCATCTGCCAGATTTGATGCAAGACGACCCACAAGCACCTCAAAATCAATTAAATATCTCCTTCTCCTTCCAAAATAAAGTTCTGTTAATGATGTTACTCTCTTCTAGTGCTAGTTCCAAACTTAATCTCAGTGCACTTATTGTATATACATTGTCAGAGAAAGTGCGAAGACATTGTTACCTTTGAGTCTTTCTTTGTTGCTTCCAAAGCCCATACCTGGCCAAGTTGTGCCTAATCAACCTTGGAAACATCCTACTCCCTGGCTCTGTTTCAGACCCCAAGTGGAGTCTTGGAGGTCCTCATCCAGACCACTCCAGTGGCTCCACTGCAAGATTCGTCCTCCAAGCCTTCTCCGCGCGGGGTCAGCGGGAACTTTCTTGGGGGAGTTTAGGTTGCATCATCTTCCTACCTGAATTATTACACATCTGTATGGTTTGTGCAAAAGAATTCAAACTCTTCAAACTAGGACTGAAACCCTTCTGTGAGCCGATCCAAAGCCTCTTCCTGAGTGTAATTTGTTCCTCCCCTTCATGTGGTATCAGGTGATGCACACGAAATAAATGTCTTCACTCGAGCTGCCTTGGGGGCACAGAACCGAGGATGAGGTGTGGAGTAAGAGGGTTTGGATTCAAATCATGGCTTTGCCCCGAAGCATGATTTGGACATGATGATTTTTCCATCTAAGCCTCGATGGGATGTATTTCAGGAAATAGCAGGTATAAGAGAAAAAGAGGAGGCAACGGTCATAAAGGTCATTCCAAGTTTGCAGCTGAAACTACAGGGAGGACAGAGTCACCACCAAGTGACATGAGGACTGAGGACTGGGGGACAGATTAGGCACACGGCTCTGAACCTGGGGAGTCGGAACACCTGTTGATGCCCATCATCTTCCTGGGCAACGGTCCTTAACTCTGCCCTCAGCGGTGGGGCAGAGCTCTGCTGTCCTCGGGCTCCACTTTGCAACCCACAATGCAGACAGCCTGTCAGCCACCGAATCCTCCTAGACAACAATCTCACTAACAAGGGGACTGGGTCGGATTCATCTCTGTTCCCCTCCCCAGCATTTAAAAGACTATTTACACATGGTAGAAGCTCAAAAATATTTCTGAAGGAAAATGAAATCGTCCTCATTTTGCTTCCTATCGTGAATGTCATTAAGCACTTCAAACCGGTGAGAAAAGTCATCTGCACAAACCTTAATCATCCAGACAACAAGAACAGCCTCCTTCTGAGGCAGCTCCGAAAGGCTCTTTCAGAGGAAGCTCTTGGAAAGTTCTTTAGCATCTCCCATCGCCTCACGCAAGGATCTGTGATTATGGATCATTACAGGGAAGCAAGTCGTTTCCACAGTTAGCGCTAAACACCCATTAACAGGAACCTCTGGTTGTTCTTCATTTATAAAATACAGACGACATATTCACCAAGCAATTAAAGATGAAAGTGGATTGTAAAACAGTAAAGTAAAATATATGTATCATCTACAGATAGCTAAGAGTTCCCTTTCCGGCAGCATCTATGTCGGATCCAGGGAATATGGGGATTCCATGCAGAAACCGCAATCTGTCATCTCACTGTGCCTGCACCACCCATACATTTCTGCACAAGAACATTTTATTAGTGAAAACTCTGGCATTCTTTTTATCAGTGCCTGGGAGTCTGTCATATTGCCCAGATACTCTCAGTAAGGACAAAGAATTCCAAATGCAGGCAGGATAATGAGCACTGGGAGGGGTGTCTGGGAGCCGTGCTGGGTTAGGGAGGGAAGGTAGAATCACACCTGAGGCATCTGTCTCTGTGTGTGAAGAGAGCACTCCTGGCTCCTCTCAGCCCTACGGGTCTTACCCATTTTATTTATCTGCTTGCTTAATTGATTGCATGATTATTTAAAGGCTTCTGGAAAACAGCAGGGTGAACTATAGTTCTGCTAATATAGTTCTGCTAGAAGACTTAGCTGGCTTCTGAATGCCCTGGGGAGATTCTGAAAAATGCTGGTGCCTCTGGGCCACACCTAGGTCTACTGAGTCGGCATCCCTGGGGGAGGCACCAGCCACACACCAGCCCCTCACGACTAGAGAGCCTTCCGGAGGAGCTCGGAGTCGAGGTTTGACATCAGCAGGCCAGCTGGACCCCAGCTCTGCCACCTAACAGCAGGGTGACCTGCAGCAACAGGTAAGCCTCTTAGAGTCAATTCCTTCCTCACACAATGGGGATGACGTTACCCACCGGGGCTATCCTGGAGATCAGCCACCCTGACATCAGCAGCTATATCGTGCCCAGCAGTTATTGCTCAATATTGGTAGTTCTATATAAAAGTTTTTATGACACCCTGAGTTATTACTCATCTGAAAATCTGTTTTTATAACAGAGCCCTATGTGACAGACTTCCACTCCCCTCTGGGGCCCGTTTCACCTTTCCAGGTCCCTCCATCTGCCCCGCACCCCCACCATTTGGCTAGCTGGCCTTTTCTCAGACATAGTCCCCACTCTCTCACCCTGGGCCCCTCTGTTGCTCCAGCCAGGCTGCCGCGGCCACCACCTCACAGACAGCGGCTGTTCCCTTACAGCTCCTCTGATGACTTGATATCAGTGTCACATTGACTTATTTCTTTATTGTTGACCTTTCCCCACTGGAGTAGACGCTATTCTGGCACAGGGCCTGATACCCATGGCTTGGTGAGCATTTGCTGGCCTTGGAAATTCAACACTCATCAGCCATAATAAATTCAAAGTCAGTTCTTAGACTCATCCTCAAATTCTGATTACAAATTAAAAACCTATTATTATATTATAATACAAATTCCAAGCACAGAGAATTCCTCTGTAAATATAAAGACGTAGCCAATCCCCTTTGCCAACAACACTAATTCCAGAGATCAGGAAGAGGCAGAACCGGAAGGAGCAGTGAGAGGAGCGAGTTCCCCGTCCTTCCTTTTTAGCTTCCCTGTAACTTCTCCTTCCACAGGCATCATGTCTGTGTGAACCGGAGCAATGCTGAAGTGTCCAAGAATGGCCTTAGCATTGTCCCTGCTCTGCTGGCAGGCCCTGACCTCTGGGGCAGGGATGCAGCATGGCCTGTGAGGATGCCACAGGGCGCCCTTCACCTTCCCAGGCCCAGAGCCGGGGAGCAGGAGCTGATGGCCACGTGGTCAGGTTGCCCAGAGAATAAGCAGCAGCTCTGCGGGAACCCGAGAGACCCAGGTCTAGACGCTCCGGCTAGAGTTGCAGGTCCCAGTGAGATTCAACCCGAGCTCTGCCGAGTAGGACCAGGGATGGGGAAAAAGAAATCACTTGCCAAGAGGGATCTCTCTTTCCTTTTGCTCAGCTGCATTCCTATGCATGTCGTAAGTCAGAAAAGCTCTAGAGCCTTCACCTATAGAACCCAGTTGGAACGGTCACATTCCCAGGGAGCGGCTGGCATCCTGGGAGCCCAGGAAGGCGTGGGCTCCATACCCAGTCTGTCTTCAGCTCCAACAAAGTCTCTTTAGCAATGAAAGCATCCAACTCTGCACAAGCCTAAGCGCCTTTGTGCCTTTCCCCCCAGGTTTTCTTTTTTTAATTGACTTCTTGTCAATGGAATTCTTTAGCTACTTTTGTTCTTATGATACATCAAACTCTCCTAAATGAATCTTTTTTCCTAAATTGATTTGCATTTCTGGAAAGACTTCCTGTCTTTTCAACATGTTGTTTACTTATTTTTTTCTTTTATAGTTATTTTCTTTTATGTTTTTCCCTGGTTTATTATAAAACTTTCTTTTGTTTTTATTGGCTCTGTGAGTGTTTGGTTTTAAAGCATTTCTGAGGCTTTAAAAAGAATAAATTTGAACATCACATAGACTTGAGTATTTAATTATACACTCCTAGCAGGTGGATGTGTGATAAATGTGGCTTAGGACCTTTCAGGGGGAAGAAATGCGTAAAGTCAGGCCATGCGCAGTGCACGTTTCTTACAGATGAGCCTTATGTGTAGTTCTGTTTCAAACAGTGGAAAGAAAGGAACAGGAGCTGAAGTTCCCTCATGGAAAAAAGTCACTTTTAAGGCAGGTGTTAGTGGATCATTGGATGGGGAGCAGGTGCCCCGGGAAAGCAGGTATGCAGGCCACGGCCTCAATGTGGATGACTAAGCCTAAAGTAAACAGCTGACCCTGGTGAGTATGGCTGACCCTGTGTATATGGCTGACCCTAAAGCATATACCTGACCCTGGTGCACATAACTGACCCCGGTGCATATAGGCTGATCCTGGGTGGGTGCACATAGGCTGACCCAATGTATATAGCTGACCCCGGTGCACATATCTGACCCTAATGGACATAGGCTGACCCTGGTGCACATAGCTGACCGTGGTGCACATAGCTGACCCTGGTGCACAAGGCTGATCCTGGTGCACATAGCTGACCCTGGTGCACATTGGCTAATCCTGGGTGCACATTGGCTAATCCTGGGTGCACATAGCTGACCCTGGTGCACATAGCTGACCCTGGTACACTTAGGCTGACCCTAGTGCACAAGGCTGATCCTGGTGCACATAGCTGACCCTGGTACACTTAGGCTGACCCTGGTACACTTAGGCTGACCCTGGTGCACATAGCTGACCCTAATGCATATGGCTGATCCTGGTGCACACAGCTAAGCACTGAATCTTAAAGCAGACAATGAAGCCAGTCACTGCTAAATAAACCACTACACAAAGGAAAGATCACAGTAGAAAATTCCACATTCCAACTCCTTACCACATAAGTGCCACAGGAGAAGAGTCTGTACTGGCTTGGTATGCAAACAAATGAATAGTTATTAAATTCCTTCAAATGGAAGATAAATGAAGCAAGTGGTCGCCATCTGGAACATACCAAGGCTTTTGAAAATGGTTGCCAAGCAGAATCATTGTGACCATCAGAGCCAGAGCCAGATCCAGCCTCTGTCCCAGCCAGCCATCCCCCTGGGCTGCATTGAATGTGTTGTGGGAAAAACTCCCTTCTAGCAAAGGCAACTTCCACCAGTGCTGAGTGACTCACCAATGGTGAAGACTGCCAAGCCGACAAGCTCCTGTAAAGCCGAGTTTCCTCCCAGCCAACAGTGACCTACAGGCCTGAACACAAATAAAACTGCAAGTCCAAGTGCCCTGCGTATCCCTGCGGACACTCCAGCCTGCTCTCAGGAGAACACTCTACCCCACACAGCCTAACGGTGTGACCCTGATGGCCCCTGCACACATGCCCCCCCCCCAGTTCTGCTGGCACTAAGGGGTGTGCTCCATGACCCCTTCCTTGCCTGGAACCATATGAGAGAGTCAATTTTCTCCTAAAAGACCATTCCAGTGTGACAAAGCTTGGAGGCTCACTGTATTTCCAAAAGCAAAATACCCTCTACTCACACTTTCCAGAGTTAACCAAAACTAATATATTTGGGCTGCAAGGATAACTCATGGGATGTTTCTTAAAAGACATATCATTATGGCTTTAAGTGACAGTAAGTGAAACTATGGTTATAAAACTTAAGCTAGGTACTCAGAATTGTAGCTCATCTAGGCCTCGAAGAGAATATTTCACAGGATAAAATAAAGAAGAGTTTCAAACTGTAGGCTGAAGTAGAACATTATTTCTAGGGAAAAGATTGGTAGTTTTTGATATTTTATTCCTTGTTGTCAGACTCATTTAACTGATAATGGCCTGTGTCCAAATAAAGCAGAGTACGCACTTAATTCGATTCAAATCAGCTGGCAGCTCTTGAGCACCCACCTGGCGTCAGGTTCTGAGGTAGTTGGTTTGTATCTGTCATTGAATCTTTGCCCAGCCAGACGCAGGAGGCACTGGCCTGATTTTACACAGACAGAGACAGAGGCTCAGAAAGGCTAATCATTTGCTCAAGGTCACACCCACTCTGTGGGCCAGCTGGGGTTTGCCTTGGGTCTCCCGGAGCCTGCACTGCTCATGGTCTCAGTCGCCACAGCTCTCAGACCTCATCTCCCCCTCCCCGAATGCAAAGAGGCCTTTACTTTCTTTGTTTAAATAAGTAAACTGATTATTATAAGTGTAATGATCAAAATCCACATGAAGTACAATAAAACAAAAATGAGGGATGAATAAATAGACCTTTAAGGGGCATCTAGTTTTGAACATCAGAAACACTTCATCACGCCCTCTGGAACACTGCAGTTATGGCTTGTCTGAGTCCATTCGGGTTGCTAAAATGAAACACCACACATCAGAAATCTGCCCCTCACAGTTCTGAGAGGCCGGGAAGGCCAAGGCAAAGGCCCTGCAGATGAGGTGTCTGGTGGGGGCCGGTTTCCTCATAGACAGCTGTCTTCCACCCCAGCATCACACAGTGGCAAGGGGGCCGTCCCTCCTAGGCCACTCATAAGAGGGTGCCATCCTCACAACCTAATCACCTCCCAGGGGTCCAACCTCCTACTATCATCACCCTAGGGTAGATTTCAACATATTAATTTAGGGGAGACATAAACATTCAGACATAACATTAATATTTGGTTTTTATTTTGCATTGTGTTTTAGAAAAGGAAAGTAATATATCTCACCCAGTGGTTGGATGAGGCCACCTGCGAGGCATTTGCAAGCTGCCTAAACGCCCTGCAATCCACGCCTCCACAGGGCCATCTGCGGGCTTTAACTGCCACATAAATGTACATAATTCACTGGAGTGGAGAAGCGCCACAGGGAAGCATTCTTAGAACCTTCACTACAAATGCATAATGTCACCCAACAGCTCAAGACTCAGAGATGCTAACGCTCTGTTAAAAAGGCAAAACAGAGCTGCAAAGTTTGTGTAGAAATGATGTCGATCCTCTTACCATCAAACTATTAATAACAATATTTCTAATTTTTTTAATACCTGAACAGGTACAGCTCCCAAAGCAGTCAATTGTCTGGCAATAAAGCGTGATGGAGCATGTAACAATTATGTAACAGCTGCAGAGACCTAATGGATGTAATTCAGTATCTTCCAGTACCCTAGGATATAATAAAAGTGGGATTTAAATATATATCAAACACGCTGTTAGAGCACCCAAACCAGAGTAGGTAAGCTCCCCGGACGTTTTTAGCAGGGTGCTGCTGATACACTTTGAAAGGAGAAGAGGAAGAAGAGGGGACAGAAGGGCAGGAGGGCAGGGAAAGGAGGAAAAAAAGGAAAGAAAAAGAAAACCCACTTGCTGTCCCGTAGGCACGACACAAGAGCAAACTAGCAACAGCAAACAGCAGCCCATCTCCCCTGCACTGAATTCAGGCTGGACCCACGGGGGCCCCTGGGCCGGCGGCCAGCTGTCCATCTCCCGCCCAACATGTCCCCTGCCACCTTTCACTAGCGCTGGAATCTGTAAGTGCCTCCCATTCATTTGGTCTCATGGTTTATAACTCAGGGTAACACTCTCTGTCTCTCCGTTTCCCGAATGAAGGATCATGTCCTCCTTTCCCCGTCTCCATTTAAGACCTATGTTATTCTTTCCTTCATTTTTTCTGCACAATCAGACTCCCTTTGCTCACGCATACCTCTTTTATCTAAGCAGCCTACTTTCTTTTCCTCAGATTTGTTGTCATCAAGGCTTGAAGCCAAAATGCTATGCCTAATGTACAGGATGACTTTTCTGCCCTCTTTTACTGAGATGATGGAAACCAGAAATCACTCCAGTAAATGAATGTGAGATAGCTCAGCCGGGCCTGCGCTGGCTGATGTTACCCTGAGGAGGAGAAAGAAAGAGAAAGAACGCGGAGAGGTAGAGAAATCCTCTCTGTGGTTCCTGATGTTCTGCTGATTCCTTAGTATTTACCCAGCCTTTTCTGAACACTCTTTAAGATCATGTAGGTAAATTACAAGATGCTCAAGGGGAAACCCATGGGGAGACAACCTGAGGGCATATTTAAGGAAAATGTTTCTTCTTGGGTAACAGCGGGGAGAGAAGCAGCCTCCTACACTGGGTGGTTCTCAAGGGAGAAAACAGTCTGAAACTTCCAAAATGTTCGTTGGAATTCATTTGTGCACAGATGCGAAGCTACTAAGCCCACTTTGGGGCCACAGCCCTACACTGGAGAGTTACATGAAAAATGCTTTTTCTAAATCCTGGGACTCATTGTCCTACTGACCTGATCTCACAGTCTGTAGGAGGCGCAGGTGTGCACGTGGCCGGGTGGAAGCTCCACTGCTGTCCCTTCTCTCGTGTCCCTCAGTGTCCTGGAAGCTGGACAGGGCAGCTGAAATACCCAGGAGTCTCCTGAGCAGCCCCTACACACACAGAGGGAGCCGCGGAGGGCTGGCGTGCAACCCGGGTAGCTCATCACGAACCTCTGTCCGTCCCTCTGTTCCTCTCAAGGTGCAGCTCCAGCCAGGGCTGTGCTGTGGCCTTCACTGGTCCCAGGCAGTTTGACCTCCTTGACTCCTCAAATAAGTGTCAAAAATTAAATATCATGGCTACGCTGGTATAAAGACAGATGCATTAAGTAGCACACACCATACCGTGAGTGACCAGGGAGAGCGTAATCTGCTAGCCGTGGTATTTAAAGTTTCTTTCTAGGCAGCTCATACAGTGGGGCGGAAAGATAAACAGAAATCCCCCTGCCTGTCTGCCTGTGCCTGGAGTTCCTGGCCAGGGGCTTTCTTTCAGACGGAGCCTTGGTGCACACTGCTCTGCCTGGTCATCTCTGCTCACCCACCATCCCTTGGTTCTAACTCTTGCAGGCTTTTTCCCACCTCATTTCCAGGCTCAGTTCAATCTTCCTCTTCTCTAGAAGCAGATCCTAATAGCTCTCTGCGGTTGCCACCCCTGCATTCCAAGAGAGCACTCTCTCACTGCTCCTCACCCGGCGCTTTGTAAATAACCTCTAATAAAATATTTATCTTTGAACACCTAATAAGCATTAATAAAAAGTTGTCAGATGGATAAACACATGGTGTGTCTTAATTAATCATTCATGCATCTGTCTCCTACCTCAGCCCATGAACTCTTGGAGGCCGGTCTCACTCTCGGATCAACTGTGTACTTATGGTGTCTAAGAGCAGCTGTACACAGCAGGCGCTGAATGGTTGCTGGGTGAAGAAACAAAATTACAAGGGCATAGCGAGGAACAGTCCACCCTGCTGAAGTTTAAGACAGGCCAGGATGCCAGTGGTTTTTAAATTCCTGCCAAGGAACAAATGCTGGGGCAAGTGGTCCCAGCGGTGGAAGGTGCCACATCAGTGCCCACTCGCTGCCTGGTCGTGTGAGGGACTTGACCAAGCTTGTGACACTTGCAGTAGTCAGTGATCTCTGGAATAAAAGGGAAATATGAACATAACATAATTAATAAAGGTGAGGCTTTAAAGCACTCAAAGGGAAAACTCTTCCTTTTTTTCTTGACAACCATTGGGGGGACCCTACTGTCATTACACAGAAGGACAGCAACAAGAATATCTTAGGTCAAGAAGACTCCATATTTAGTAAAATGTGTTTACTAAAATAATTTACTCAAGATTAAATTAAGCAGTTAGCACAGTACCCAGCACAGAAGAGTTACTGACTAAATGTGTGTAATTAAAAGTCCATAAAGTAATTTGTCACTTTTTCAAAAGAACTCACAATTAGACTGTTTTCTCAGACCACTTCAGCATAAACTTTAACTTTATGAAAAAAATCTAATAATTGAACTTACACATGCTTTTCAACATAAGACCTAGTTCTTACATGGTACTAATGTAAGATATTATGTAAGAACTGGCCGGTGAAGGCTTTAGATGCACGTGGTATCTACTGGCTTCAATTTATTTAACTCAGAACACCTAACTACTCATCCAGGCCAGAATGATGGTCTGACCAGTTCCAAACTGCAGGCGCTGGGGGGCGGGGTGGGGGCAGTCAGGAGAGGCCGGAGTGCTGTGCAGGGTCATCAGCAACAGGTAACAGAGAACTTGTGTGCTGACGCCCAGAGGGAGAGAAGTGGGAAGGAAGACCAGGGAGTCTCAGAGGCCCCTGTCTCACCCACAGGGTTCAAAGCAGTGCTGTGGTCATCAGGTGAGAAGGAAGACCTTATGAAACACTAGACTAGAGAAATATACACATTAAAAAAAATAAGGGTAGGTGAAACCATTATTTATGGTATGTTACGGAACTCTGGTCTAGGACGAGTAGAGCACAGCGTATGTCCTGATGAGCAGAGGCCACGTTCCTCTTCTTCAGACCTAGATTACACCTTTTCCGTGAGGACTGCAGCCTTGTGTGGGACATGCCACACTCCTCAGCCAGTGCTCACTGAACAGGGCCTCTATTTACAGTTACAGTTCAGATGTACTTTATAAAGATGTACTTTATTTATTTTTCATGGACTTATTTCAGGGATTTGATGGAAACTTAAATATATCAGCACAACAAAACTCAATTACTTACAATTTAAAGAAGTCTCTCTTAAGTAACTGTCCTCATCTCACCAATCTTTCCTTCTCCCTCCTTTCCTCCCGTCTCTCATCTTGTGTCCTTGAAGCCTTAGTGTTGTCCCCGCGTCAGGGCAGGTTTCCAAGGGCTTCCCCTCCCCTGCCCGCTGCTTCCCACCTGCACTGCTGGTGTTGATCTCAGGTCCTTCCCGAGGGCTCCGTTGGCCTGTCAGCTGCTAGGTGCTTTTCTAAGGTGCCTTATCAAAACTTGCAGGCCTTGTCCTGACTGCAGGATCCTCCCAGTCCTTTGGAATTCTCAGTACCTTTTCAGACCCCTTGGAGGGAGAGGAATGGTCCAGAACCTCTGGATATACTCCTCGCACCATGCTGATGGTGGGGCTTCCCCTGCTCCCAGGAGGCCCAGCTAGACAGCTCCCCAAATTCACTGCCAGTCTAGCAGCTCTGGCGCCAAGGCGACTCTGAGCAGTTTCTCTAACAGACCATTAGCCTTCCCTGCCTCTACCCCGCACAGCAAGGTGAGCCCTTCCCGTCCTACCCTCTGTTCCTCTGCTAGGGTTTAGCCCTCCTAGCACACACAGGGGGCCCCAGTTTCAGTCTTTAGCCCCCAACACTCTCAAGTCAGCCTCCTTTTTAATTCACATTTCCTTTGGAGGAAGACAAGTGACTGTGATGCCGTCTGATTGCCCTTTTTCTTCTGCTGTGTTTAGTATAAATTCTATGCATAGTGTTCTAAGCTCAGTTCTTGATATTCAAACCTCAACTTCTTTAGTCCTTAGGAAAATGCTTTATCCTTTGCTCAATAAAGTCTGGCTCTTGTCAATCAAAATCAAATTGGCTTCTACTTCCAACCTGTGGTTTCTGTTACTTATTTAAAGAAATCCATCCAGAAATTAAATGTCCTCTCTGCTTGAGGTCGTATCTCCTTCCCCAGATACCAGTGTGTGTCACTGTCACTTGAAGCCAGGGAAGGGGTGAGGGGCTGAAAAGGGTAGAAGACTAATAATTTCATACCAAATTGATGTCCCAAAGATGGATACTTGGGAGTCAGTTTTCTGTCACCAGTTCATGTAGATTATTGCTGCATGTGTTAAAAAAAAATTTTTTTTTTTTTAAATCTGCAGGGGAGATACCATGATCACACAGGTGGTTTTTCCAGGTGAGGCTTATCCATGGCACTCTGGATAAGCTGACCCCTGTGATGTCCCCAAATGTGCATAATTTGTAGTAGTGGGGGACTACATTCCCACTTTCCCCTTGATTTAAAAAAAAAATAAGCAAAGATGATAAATATAACTAACCATTATGGGATTGCTATTTAATTTATACATTTATTACATGAAAAAATGCTTTGCCAAACACATGCCACAACCTAAAAATAACAAATTTTATGCTCCTTGAAGGCAAGGATCATGCCTAGACATTTTAAATGTCATAGCACTGTCAAGGGGCTGGGTGTCCAGCAGATGTGTGATAAATACCACTCTGCCCACAGCCAGCAAAATAGAACTCTATTCATCATTCTCTAGTTAGACACAGACTCATGTATAGGGATGTGGCGGTGATCAGCTGGGGAGACAATGTTACAGGAGAGAAGACAATCCTGTTATTCAATATTTAATGATATTTTGTATCAAGAGATTCTGTGAGTTAAGATCACTGCATTAAATAAGGTGGATAGGCAGTTTATCACTCAAAGTAGGAAATGTTTCTATAGACAAGGAGGCACTATTAGCCATTAACCGATCTCACACGCTGGCTGTGCAGTTACCCTCGTGCAGCGAGATCGTAAGACACGGTCCAGCCACAGCACCCGGAAGCTGGAACGCACTGACGGAATCACACAGCTCAGTACTGAGGGAAAATACCCTCCCTGCCTGCTGAGAAGCTGGTTTTGTTAATACCAAGAAATACCAGGAAAAAAATCAGTATTTGGTAGCTACATCTGGTGCATACTCTTAGAAATTCACAACACATACTAATGCATTAAAGGAAAATTCTTCCATAAGCAAACTTTGTTTTACATTCCCCGAAATATTTGTACACTGATCTTTCTCTCCAGTTTTGCTTGTTTATTTTCTTTGAGTAACAGACGTATTGTCATCTTGCAGACAGAAATAAGTTCCTAGTTCAATCTTCTCTAATTTTATTCAGGAGGAAAAGATCCAAGTACATAAAGTAATTTGTCCAGGGCCGCATAGTTGCTCAGTAGCAGGGCTAAGCTAGAGATAGGGTAGCCATAACAGTGGGCATAGTAGCAGCAGCAGTAGTAAAAGTAGTAATGGTAATGATAGTAGCAGCGACAGTAGTATTAGTGGTAATGACAGTAGCAGCACTAGGAATAAAGCAGCAGGAATAGTAGTATTAAGAAGCAGTGAGTAGTAGCCGCAGTAGTAGTAGTTATAGTAACAGCAGGAGTAATAGCCAGTAGGAGTGGTAACAGTAGTGGCAATGGTAGTAATAGCAGTACCAGCAGTACTGATACTAGTAATAATACAAGTAGCACTAAGAACAGTAAGAATACTAGTAAAAGGAGTAGTTGCAGTAACAGCAGCAGCAAGGATACTCGTAACAGTACCAGTAGCAGTAACAGCAGCAGCAGGGATACTAGTAACAGTACCAGTAGCAGTAACAGCAGCAGTAGAGATACTAGTAACAGTACCAGTAGCAGTAACAGCAGCAGTAGAGATACTAGTAGCAGTAACAGCAGCAGGGATACTAGTAACAGGAACAATCACAGTAACAGTAGCAGCAGGGATACTAGTAAGAGTACTAGTTCTAGTAACAGCAGCACTTGGGATACTAGGAATAGTCCTACTTGCAGTAACAGCAGCACTAGAGATACTAGTAACAGTACCAGTAGCAGTAACAGCAGCAACAGGGATACTAGTAACAGGAATAATCACAGTAACAGCAGCAGCAGGGATACTAGTAAGAGTACTAGTTCTAGTAACAGCAGCACTTGGGATACTAGGAACAGTCCTACTTGCAGTAACAGCAGCAGCAGGGATACTAGTAAGAGTACTAGTTCTAGCAACAGCAGCAGCAGGACTGGCTACTGTCTTCAGCACCTGCCATTGGGCGTGCTGAGAGAGTTCAGCGCCGTACCCGCTTCATGTCTTCCCACCCAGCAGGAAAGCTCACGAGAGCGATTTTCACCATTGTATCCTCGGTACTTTAGCAGGGCACCTGACGTCAACTAGGCACTTCATAAATATTATTAGTTATTGAATGAATAAAGGCACATGCACAGTAAATTTCAAGACTAAAAAAGAGCTGCCCAAGGTGCCAGGGTGTTTCTCCATTATCATGTATCAACAAATCTCTTTCCTGTTTTTCCCCTTCGCTTCTCGACCTTCCTAATGCCACGGCCCTTTAATACAGTTCCTGTGGGTCGTGCCGCAGGTTGAGAACTGCTGTCTTAACAGGAGAAACATACAGTGCCGTGTGTGTTCAGGACAGCTGCATGAGACTTCTCGCATTCCAGGAACAAAATTTTGAATGACAGTTCCTCATGTTGATGAGAAAAGACTCCACATTACAAGAGTTTTGAAAATCACCTTAAAACACAAGCAACACATGCAGAAGTAAATTTCAAACAGGGCTTTGCTATTCACCAGGGTCACACACTGAAAAGATCCCTATGGCAAGATTATTCTGTTAGCATTCATAAAAAGGGGGAGAGAAGGTAACAGCAGGTATTGGCAGGCAGGAAGGAATCTAGTCTACAGAATGAGGGACACTACCTGTAATAAAGGAAGTTAAGTATTTTAATAAGCCTACCAGGAGCCACTTAGCAATCACTGTTTAATAAGAGGAAAAATAAACAAAAGGAAAATGACGGATGAACAACAAAATATCCTGAATAAATTACTCATCTTCGATTTTAGTGCATATTCTTTGATTATAGCATTATTTTTTTTCACTGTTTAAAGATATTTCTTCCAAGGAAGCTAGTTTTTTATTTTACTTTAAAGAAAAAATTAAGAAGAGACATGATGACATAGTGGCTGTCTTCAGTATGTGAAGAGCTCTTGTAAGAAAGAGAACGTAGGTATCCTGAGTACGTGTTCCTAGGTACCCTGGGTACGTGTTCCTAAGTACCCTGAGTACGTGTTCCTAGGTACCCTGGGTAGGTGTTCCTAGGTACCCTGAGTA
>NW_003852451.1:4389775-4398010 GCF_000181295.1 Otolemur garnettii
GTGTTCCTAGGTACCCTGGGTAGGTGTTCCTAGGTACCCTGAGTAGGTGTTCCTAGGTACCCTGGGTAGGTGTTCCTAGGTACCCTGGGTACGTGTTCCTGCAGGGGAAGCTTGAAGGTCAGTGCATGGCAGAACAGAGAGGCACACTGCATGTGGCTGTAGATGAGACTTTTATCATAACTAAAGGTGACCAAAATGGGTCAGTTTGCTTTGGAAATTGCAGAACTGGACTTCTGTCACTACAAGTATATGGGAGCAGCTGGGGCCACCATCTGTAAGGGCTGCTGTCAAGGTAAACTTTCATCTAGACAAGCTGACATCCAAATGTCCTTTAACTCTTAGGACTCCCCAACTCGTGAGACATGGGAGATTTTCTTTTCCCTACTGTTCAGCTTTTGTGCAGGACGTTTTTTAATATTGCCAACCAGTAGCTCATTCAAGACGTTGTCGCTCCCAATCTAATCACTGGGACAAACAATGTTAACTCAGCACACAGGTTAACACTAACTGCTCATTTGTTCAAGGCAAGCAGGAAAGGTGGAGGGAGGCATTCTACCGAGATTCCCTTCACTCACCTAATCTGTCTGGTCCTGCCCAAGAGACCCAACACAAGTGGGAGAAATACACTTCAATTGCCACCATAAAAAACTTGCGGTGGGTCCTCAGGAACAGCTGAGGATTGGGGCAAGTTCTAATTTGGTGCTACACTGAATTCCTCAACACTGTGTGACTCCATTTAAATACGATACAAAGAACCCTGAGTCAAAAAGAAAGAGACAAACAACCCAACAGAAAGACAGACAAAGCCTTCTCAAAAGAGGACGTACAAATTTTCCATGAAAATGCAAAATGTCCTTAGCCATCTATGCATCAAAGAAAGACAGAGTAAAACGACAAGATACTAAGACACGGACACCAGAAAGGCTGAAACTGAAAAGATCGACTATACTGAGTTGGCAAGGACATGAACAACCAGAACTCCCACAATTTGCCGGTGTGGATATCTGCACAGCCACTTTGGAGAACTGTCTGGTAGTATCAGGTAAGATTGAACACATGCACGTCTGTCCCCCAGAAGTGGCCACAGGACATTTGCTTCCCTGGAGTCTTTTGCTTCAGAAGACTACGGTGCTCTCTCCTCAGTCCCCAGCACTTATCCTACCTCCATTCACCAGTGCTGAAAATCATGGTGCTTTACAAAGCATAACAGAACACTGCTGCTCAATCGAGTCTGAAGAATTTCTCATCGTGCAGAAAATATAATTTCTATACTAGTTCCTGTTTTTTGCAAGGGTTGGGTTTGAACCCGCCACCTCCGGTGTATGGGCCAGCAACATACTCCTTTGAGCCACAGGTGCCACCCTATAATAGTTCCTGCTTTAAACAGTTATCTGTATCACTTTCTATTTTCCCCTAGAATGTAGCTACCTAAAATTTTGCTGTTTATCTTTCCCTTGAGGACTTTCATTTAGACCAGATCTCAAGACACTCTCTGTTCCAGTGGCAAAGAACATTCAGTGGCAGAGGAAGGGTTACGGACATGTCCTGCCTGTTACCGGCTTTGTTCACCTTCACAGTTTTGATGTCTCCTCCTGTGTTTTCTGGGTTTGAGTTCCTTGAGAGTATTCTTCCATATTAAACTCATTTTAAATATTCACAGTGCAAATTTTACATATGTTTTCTGTATCTATTAGATAAAAATTAAAAAATGATCGCAAACATAATGCTTCAAATATCTTGAGTTTAGCCCTTTAAGAGTCTACTTTAAAGAACATGAGGGATGTCACCCTGCACCCCAGCTCCTCTTCACTGCCACCCTCTGCACCTTGGCTAGTTCTGTTCTTAAACTGCTCCCATCTTCAAGGCGTCTTGTCCAGATTATGGAGCCATTCTGAGTCACCAAAATTTGATTCAAGGAGATAATGGTGGAGTTACTTCATCAGACAAACCTCCTACAAAAATAATTTTAAAATATAGGCACAATGGCTCGGCACCTGTGGCTCAAGTGGCTAAGGCGCCAGCCACATACACCTAAGGTGGCGGGCTCGAATCCAGCCCAGACCCGCCAAACAACAATGATGGCTGCAATCAAAAAATAGTCAGGTGTTGTGGCGGGCGCCTGTGGTCCCAGCTACTTGGGAGGCGGAGACAGGAGACTCGCTTGAGCCCAGGAGCTGGAAGTTGCTGTGAGCTGTGATGCCAGGGCACTCTACCCAGAGGGACAGCTTGAGGCTCTGTCTCAAAAAAAATATATATATATATGTGTGTGTGTGTGTGTGTATGTGTGTGTATATACATATAGGCACAATGATTAAAAAAAAAAAAAGAGGCACTGGGAAAGACCAAAATCAGGCAGAAACTAGAAGGGAGGTTGGCCTTGATAGAGAGAAATATTGACAGCTAAGATCTGTGAGCCTGCTGCTTTTACTCCTGCATCCATACTCCCGCCTTTTGTGAGCTGAAAGCCACAAGCTTGCTAGCTGAAAGTGTCAGAGGACAGGGCAGATGGATGGCAGAATGGCTGCAATATGGGGGGACATCCTGGAAGAAAAAGAGATGGGGGGCAGATATAAACCCTGGCACCTAAGCTATGTATTCGCAGGGGGATCCCCACAATTACCAGGAGAAAACAGCAGCTGGAATAATAGAGCAGAAATTTCAGTTTCCACCCACTACAGGGGAGATAGAGTTTAGAGTTTGAGTCCAGGTAAATGTACTGTTAATGAAAACAAAATTTAATACTCTTGAGATGAACAGAACAATACCCACAGTCTCTGTAACATCTTATTATGTCCTAGCTACAATTAAAAATCACTGGCTATATCAAGGAGTTGGAATATGACCAGAACATAAGAGGAGAAGGATTCCCTGATAACCTGGATGTTGTGATTAGCACACACATGTTCAGGGACTCAAGGAAAACATCCTCACAATGAACTAACAGATTGTCATCGCAGAAGAGAGATAGAAATTGTTAAATGAAGCAAACTCCTGAGCTGAAAACTATAACTAAAATGAAAACGTCATGAAATTGGATTAATAACAGATTAGAAATGGTAGAAGGTTCAGTAAATTTGTAGGTAAAAATTATCCAACATGAGTAACTGAGAGAAAAAAAAACTGAAGAAACATAAAGCCTCAGCCATCTGTTGAACAATAATTTAGATACATACACTGCATACTTACACCTGGAGTCTCAGGAGAGAAAAGAGAATGAGGCAGGAGGAAATAATTAAAGAAATAATGACTGAAAACTGCCCAAATTTGGTAAAAGATTCAACAAAAGGACCTGTTCTGATTGAATAAATCACCTGCAATAACATAAATATCAAAATTTTAGAACTCATCATAGTCATCCAAATTCTTGAGTTATTTAGGCTTTATAAGCAAAATAATTAGTTCCCCTTAAGCTCAAAGTTTATTTCTTTCTATTAATGTGAAATCAGGATTGTTTTTAATGTTTCTCAATCAATCATTGCACTCCTGATTCAAAAATGAGTTTATGTGCACAGAGAACAGAAAGTGTGGAATATGTTTCTGCAGGTGCTGTTTCCTCCATGGGGGCGCCTCTGTCCGGGCATTTGTCCATCTGGACCAGCCCATTGAGACTGCCCACGGTCTGCTACACTTCCATTCTATAAAAAGTAGCCTTTCCATGCTTCATTATGTAGGGTTATTAGCTTCTTTATCACAGCAATGAACTATTATATTTTATTGTGTTTTTCTCCTGCTTAGAGAGTAGCTATTTATTTCTTAATAAAACAGTATAGAGTGTTTGTTCCATGATTATTTAAGACTCAGCTGAGGCATAAGAACAATAAAATAATTAAATGTTCCACTTTCAGGATTTAACTAGCTGAATTGGGTAAAAAGACTTTTCTCTTTAAATCTTCAACTTCATTTCTTCCTAATACATGGTTTCAGAATTTTGAGAACAATATCTGCCATGTATAACATCAAAATATAAAGACAAACTATCAATATACATTGAACTGAAATTCTTTAAACTGCAAAAAGCAAATTAGAAATACTTGTAAACCAAAAAAAAAAAAATGAGCTCTCTGAAGAAAATATATTAACTAACATCATTCGATTCAGCTCAATAAGCAGACATCGAGAATGCACGGTGTGGCCGTGTTATGTTGTTTTAGTTACTGTAAGATGGTTAGTAGTACAGTGTGCTCTCCAACGTGAAATGAATTTACAGACACGTCTTTTTAAATGTTAAGCAAGCAGAATAATGAAAACATCAGCACAATTAAAAAGAATATTCAAAGAATAAAGAAGCAATAGCCTTGTAACGTTTTTACAAACAAAAGACATATTCCCTGCTGCTAATATGAGCCATAAGTTCCAGAAAGTTCCACATTTGATCTGTGCAGCTCTTCCCCTACCAGTCAGAAGTGTAGGCAGGAAACGTGCCATTGATGGGTGAGCTGTCAGCCTCATTTGCCGCATTTTTTAAATTTTAATTTTCTTCCAAAATTCTAAGGTCACATCCCTAATAATTCACGTAATTAAACAACAACAACAACAGTAACAACATTAATAACAGTAACAGCAACAACAAATTTTTAGGAGAGACTGAGGAATCACAGTTGTAGGCACGTTACAAAGAACAGAGCCGAGTGGTTGAATTCTGGGGCTGGATTCCAGCTTGCTTCAAGGAAAATCTGCTCGGTTGACCGAAAGAGGCTTTGGAGAGTGAGAGATGTGTGGTCTGCCAAAAAGTCCACATGAAAGTTGGAACAGTCTGAGAGCCCTGGGGGGCCATCACCTTTACCTGTGAAAGATCTGGAAAGTTCCCCACCCCACTGATGTCCCCTTCTTTATGTGTTTATAAAGTCATCACAGGAATGTGCTAAACTCTCTGAAAAGCTCTACTCACACAATGTTCACGGCATTTCTCAGAAGGGCCACACTTCACAAGATGAAGGGGATTAATCTGTCATGACTTATTCTTTCTTATTTTTTAGAGATAGAGTCTCACTATGTTGCTCTCGGTAGAGTGTTGTGGCACCACAGCTCACAGCAACCTCAGACTCTAGGGCTTAAGATTGTCTTGCCTTAACCTCCCAAGTAGCTGGGACTACAGGAATCCATTACATCACGCAGCTATCTTTTGGTTGCAGCTGTCATTGTTGTTGGGCAGGATTCGAACCCACCAGCTCCAGTGTATGTGGCTGGCACCCTAGCCGCTGAGCTACAGGCTCCGAGCTGGCCTGACTTATTCTGATCAGACCCATCCTCAATCCTAGTGACCACTACTTCCTTTGCTGGTCAACTGTAAACTCAAAGATCATTTCACTGTGAGTATCTATTACCTCCCAAACTTGCTGCCAGCCTCTCCACACTGGCCAGTGTTGATGGGCACAGCAGTGTCCCAGCAGCCCAGGGGCCAGCATGGCCCTCGGTACTGTGTGGGCACCAAGTAGGCCTGAGGGAGGCAGGCAGATCAGCATGTGGGTTTCAGAGCCAGTGGTGAGTCAAAATCCTGCTCCCACCTCTTAGCTGCAGTGTGACCTGGGCGAGTTATGGATCTGGGAAGCATAAAATACTCACCTACAGACTTACTGTGAGGACTAAATGATGCAGTGTCTGTGTGTGTGTCTGTATGTCTGTATGTGTGTGTGTTTGTGTGTATGTCTGTATGTGTGTGTCTGTGTGTGTGTGTGTCTGTGCATCTATACGTGTGTGTGTCTGTGTGTATGTTGTGTGTATGCGTGTGTTGCTCTGGAAAAGATGACCAATCTTCTCCTAGCCCTCGCACCACTAAACAGATTGCACAATCCCGCAGGGCAGAGATAGTTTCTTCTTGGTTCCCATCAATTTCAGAGTCTTATTAGGAAGATGGAACTCCTGTGTTTATTCAGAAGGCACTAAGGTGGGTCTGAGGAGAGATGAGCTCTCAGGCTGGTAATAGGGACCAGCCGACACTGTGACACGGGGGCAGAAGCAGAGGGACGGTCCCTTGCCGTCTTTGAACTCTTGTGCTTGTTAAGGGCTAAGGTGCAGGATTTGTAGAAACAGAAGCAGAATTCACACAGAGCACTCCACGTGACAGATGTAAGGTGGACAGGGTGTGGGAATGTATCAGTCAGAGACAGGTGATGAGACTAAAATCGTGTTTGAAGGAAAGGCGTCAGTGGCCAGTGTGTCTGCAGACAGGGAGCACGGCACCCGGCGGTGGGCACCACCACAGCCTCCTCAGCAACCTCTCTAGGTTCCAAGATGCCTCTGCCACACTCACCTAGTTATTAAAGATCCATCTGTGAGGTCCATAAGCTTGTAAGCTTGTAAAGTCTCTACCATCCAGAAGCTTACAAATATAGTTTATTAAACAAGAAATATCCACAAATATAATAAAATAATATACGGCCAGGGTCACGGGCAAAAAGATGGCGGTAAGTGAAGCCACTGGCAGTGGGTGGGAGGGACCTTGGCTTGGTTCCCCAACCAGGTAAGCTACAACAAGTGACTTCACCTCCCCGTGCCTGAAGTTCCTTGTGAATAGCTGAGGTTGCAGAGATAACTCCAGGCAGTGTGGTTTTGCCAGGCACATATGAAAACAGTCAAAAAACAGCAGCTCCTATTGTTACCGGTAGGTAGCTCTGAGTAATTCCCTTCACTCCCTGACTGTTAGTCCTCTCATCTATAAAGCCGGAAGATAGGGCAAAAACAGCTAAAGCCTCCATCAGTCCTAACAGTCTGTGTATGACACAAATAGGAAGAGCGTGAATTCAGAGCAAGGAAAGTGTTCCCAGGCAATCCCTCCCGGACATCACGGACACGGGCTTTGCTTCTGGTCTTGGCGATAGGATGTTCAGCTGAGAGCACTTATTTTAGTGGCAGGGAAGTGACCCAGAAAGATAACTGGGAGATAGACTGCAAATGCAGATAGAGGTTAATAAGAAACACATTAAGTGGCAAATAACAGACTTAGAATTTATCCCACAGGAACTGGGAGCTCTTGAAGATGTTAAAGAAGTGATATCATTTATGTGACTTTTCGGGATTTCTCTGGCTATGGTATGCAGGAAAGATGGGTCAGAGATGCAGATTCTAAAGAATACTTATTAGGAAGCAATTGTAATCTTTCAGATCCAAAGGAAGAAAGCCTGAACTAAGGTAGGACCATGAGCACGAATCACAGAAAGGATAACGCAGAGAGTCAGCCTGCACTGTGTGCGGGGGGCCTGAGGAAGGGCCGGCCGGGAGCCTCCCAAGGAGCCTGTCCATCTGGGCGGCTCCCCAGGCTGGATGTGTGGAACCTTCATCTGCATATTGGAACAAGACGGGGTGCATCTGAATTTTGCTAATGGAAGACAAATAACAATAGGTATTTCTTTGCTCTGCTTCTTTTCTTGTCTTAAAATAAACCATGCTGGACCAGTGGCAGCTGTGCTCTGCTAGCACAAAGAAACAGCAGTCTTTGACTTCAAAGGGAAACAGCTGAGAAGGAAGAAAACAAACAAAATTGCAAGATCTGAGATTTCATTTGGCGTGAGAATGATTTTTTAAAAGCGTTTCTTACCCTAAACTGTTTCCTGTCTCATTTGAAAGCATTCCCAGCCTGCTGCCTCACATGTGAGGGAAGGTGGTGTCGAGGGAGGGCCCTGCGCTCACTGGCAGCTGCTCTCTCTCCACGGACCCTTCTTTCTCTCAGCAAAAGCAAACACTGATGCCATTCTAATATCTGTTAAAGAAAACATTGGGGGGAAAAGCGGCATAATTTGTGGAAAAGTTGAAGATTTAGATGCTTGAAGGTCATGGGCTTTATGGAGGAAGTCACAGGATGCTCCTTTCCAAAGGTCAACAGGAAAAATATGAGAGTCTCCTCTTGGCCTTCTCTGGCTGCAGAGCGATCAGATGCTGCAAACATCAATAAATTCCTGGGACAGTGTTCTATGGAGAATGTAAACCTTAATGTTATCTGATATTTGGGTTGTACAACGCGAACAAATTGCACAAAAGTCGAATCCCGGCCAGGAATCAGGCAGCTCATCTAATTGGTACCACACACACCTCTGTCTATCAGCCACGTTTGGTGCAGCAGTGGAGAGGGGAATTACAATTGGGGAGTTTTGTATTCCTGATGGAGGCAGCCGGGAAGATAGTCAGGTAGGAGGTCAGCTGAGAAAAAATGGCCATAAACACAGGCAGGGGTTCCATTCTGGAAAACTACCCCCCCCTCACACACATGCACACTCACACACACACACACACACACACACA
>NW_003852451.1:4398043-4400776 GCF_000181295.1 Otolemur garnettii
ACACTCTCACACACACACACACACACACATGCACACTCTCACACACACACTCTAGACAGAAGCAAAGGCAACCTTCAAAGAGCACCCGGCAGAAACAGCCTCTCTTCACTTTCTGGGGTGGCTGCCTCCTGCCTCTCTCTGGTCTGTGGTTGATGCTAAGTATCCAGCCTCCTGGAATCAAACTGGAATTGATGAGGACACAGGAACCTAAAGGCCGCTAACACCTCTTTCCCTCTGGGAGCTGTGCTTCCTCCTCCTGTCCCGACCAGGCCCCCACACGCCAGTTTCATCTTCCAGCACATGATGTTTACAGCATCGTGACTCACCCTCTGGCATCTCCTTTGCTGTTGCTGTTTTGTTATTTAACTTTTCCTAAAATCTCAGAATTGAGAGAGACATCTAGGACATTCAGTCTGAAGGCCCTTGGTATGTGAATGCACAGAATTGAGAGAGACATCTAGGACATTCGGTCTGAAGGCCCTTGGTTGTCTGGCTTAAGTGAGAAGACCCCCAAAGACAGAGCAGCCCCTTCCCTCTGGGGACACACAGGCACTTGAGGAATCAGATGCTCCTGATGGAAGTAGAAAACTTGATATTTCTGGAAGGCAACACATATAAAAATATGTTACAAGAGTCATACCTTTTGGCCCAGAAACTCTACCTTTAGGAAGTTCCCGTGGAATATTAGCATGGACGGTCCTAGTCGTACTCCAGAGCCAGCTCATCAGCAGGTTACAGGGCCAGTTGTGAGATTTCTCCCCAAGTCCACATTCAAGGCTCTCTCTTTGACACTCCCTTGGTCAAGGTAGAAGGGACCCCAGAGACAAGCAGTAAGGGCTACAGTCGGGGATTTTTGTTTTTCCTGGACCTCTAGAAACAGTTTTTAGCATACTCCCCGGTGTGCCCCAATATCTAGCTAAAGTACGTTGGTTGTAGAACATTAGAAGTAGAAAAAAGTTGAAAAAATAAAATTGGACCACTTAAATGTCCAAAATCCAGGATCAATTAAATGAATTATAATACTTCAATGTTACGGAATATTATGCAACCTTCAAATATTATTATATTTGTTACATAATACATTAAATAAAAACTAGATATACATGTGTATTTTTAGTAAAAATAAAAGCAGGGCACAAATTAGCAGGCCATAATTAACTCCACTTTTGTTACAAAGGTGGGCCGGGGAGAAAGAAAAACGTCAGCGGGGACTTTTCAGAGGAGGGTGGGGCTTTTTTGCTTATCGGTACTTCCTAACTTTTCTATCTATTATAATAAGATAATTTTGAAGCTTCATCTGGAATCAGGGCCTGTTCTTCACTAGTCCCCTTGCCCATGGATACCTTGCATTGTTTTGTGATGAAGAATTGTGGAAGAAAAGACACAGACAGGAAACCTCAGCACACAGCATGGGGATGCGTCCTCCCGGCCAACTGGTGGTCTCTCCTGAAATTGTAAGCTCATCTGTCCAGAATTTGTACAGATCCATGGACTCTTCAACAAACATGAAATAGTATAACCAAATGAACCAAAGTTCCTGATTTTTAAATCAACAGTCATTTTTTTCTTTTGCTTTATTTTCCCAGTTGTAGGTGGGGCCAGCTCCTACTGAGCCCACCACGTGCTGCTCCCCCAACTCCATGCTGGGCCTTCACCTGGGCAGCCTCGCCTGGTTGAGGCGGGAGGAGGGACGCCACAGAAGATCAGTAAGTGCTTCCATCGGGGGTGTTTGTGCTCTTCCTTTTCTCCAGCACACCAAAGTGGGCAACCTGACCTCTATGCTTTAACATTCCTTCTGTTGACTTTTTTCCTAGGCCGCTTCTCTTTCATTTAGCCCATGGTTTTTCTCTGCATATCAGAAGTAGTATGAACACTGCAGCTTCCCTGAGTAAGCTACAAGTGCCAGGTGGGTTCAGCTGGCGGTGGAGGGTGGAGGTTGGCATCACACTGAAGGCCTGCAACACTGTCACGGGAGAAAGCTGCACCCAAACGCTCTGCCTGGGACCTTCTGATGAGGGGAGGGCAGGGCTGCCATGGCACCTCTGCTGGTGGTGAGAACCCCAGGAAGCTGCTAAGAAGCTGTGTGTATGAGATGTTCCTGGGTGGGTACGATGGCTCCCACCTGTAATCCCAGCACTCTGAGAGGCTGAGCTGGGAGGATCCCTTGAGCTCAGGAATTCAAGACCACCCTGAGCAAGAATGAGACCCCATCTCTATTAAAAACAGAAAAAACTAGCCGGCCATTGTGGTGGGCACCTGTAGTCCCAGCTACTCAGGAGGCTGAGGCAGCAGGATCACCTGAGCCCAAGAGTTTGAGGTTGCTGTGAGCTGTGACACTTTGGTACTCTATCCAGGGTGACTCCAGAGTGAGTCTCAAAAAAGAAAAAAATGATGTTCCTCTTAATGGTGATCCATTTATCCGTGTAAAGCCCAGAGGTACCTGCATGCCACGGGAGGCCTGTCTGGCTCTGGGTGCGAGGGGCCATTTATCCATGTAAAGCCCAGAGGTACTTGCATGCCACGGGAGGCCTGTCTGTCTCTGGGTGCAAGGGTCCATTTATCCGTGTAAAGCCCAGAGGTACCTGTATGCCACGGGAGGCCTGTCTGGCTCTGGGTGCGAGGGGCCATTTATCCATGTAAAGCCTGCCCAGAGGTACCTGCATGCCACGGGAGGCCTGTCTGGCTCTGGGTGTGAGGGGCCATTTATCCGTGTAAAGCCTGCCCAGAGGTACC
>NW_003852451.1:4401975-4413396 GCF_000181295.1 Otolemur garnettii
GGCCTGTCTGGCTCTGGGTGCGAGGGTCCATTTATCCGTGTAAAGCCTGCCCAGAGGTACCTGTACGCCACAGGAGGCCTGTCTGGCTCTGGGTGTGAGGGGAGTTACACTGCTGGCCTCTCTCCACACCCAGGGATGTTTCTACCCTGGGCCACCCCTGGCATTTCTCTAGGCAGCTGCCTCTTGAAGGCTTAAGATGAAAAGGGAAAAACAAGAATGGTGGTTTGGTGTGGATGGACAGGAAAAAGCTCATTAAGCCTTCCACTTCTTTCTAGAACCTTCACTGCAGCCACATGCCCAGCAGAAGCATGGCCTGCAGCTGTGACTCTCAGCCCTGGACATACATTCAAAGCACCAAGAAGACTCGAGGCTCCCTCTGCTTGTCCCCACGTCAGAAGCTCTGACCTCACTGGCCTGGGGAGGGCCTGGCACGGTGCCGTTCACCTTCCTCCAGGGGACGCCACCCTGCAGCCAGGGTGCAGGAAAGCCCACCACACTCCAAACCGTGGGAGAGGCACCTAGTTCTTCTGCTGCAGCCATCCTCCCCAGAGACCAGAAATAAGAGAGTTAATATTTGCTCTGGCCTTGGGGGCCTGGTATTAGAGGTGCCCGTGGGGTGTCCTGAATTATTCAGAGATCAGCTTCCGGTTGTTGGTGCTTTCCAGCCCCTCCCCCACCATCACCACCAACCTTTTCCTTTCAAAAGACACTACTAAAAGCATCTATAAATGCTTCAAAGGGGGCAAACTGCACGGCCAACACATGACGCCATCACAGAATTCAAAAGGTCCTGGGAAGAGGTGAAACCACAGATTTGAAGGGGAATTTCTCATGAGGTGAAATCTTAGAGGCATGTGGTGAAATCTTCTGATGTGAACTCTTCAAAAGAGCAAAGTGTTCAATCTCCCCTTGGCAGGGTGAGATGAGCTGCCAGAAACCCAGAGAGAGGGAAAAATGTTCTTTGTGATAGAGAAACTGTTTGATAAATTACCAGAGAGAATGGGCCCATTTCTTCCAGCTAAGGCTGATCCAAGGATCAGGAAAATAAAAACCCTAACTCCATTAATGGAACAGTGGTCAAAAGAAGTAATGAGAAATATGGGAGGGAAGGGAGGGAGGGGAGAGAGGAACACGTACGAGAAACATCCTGCCCCGAAAGCTCCGCGAGATGAATTTCCCTCGGGAGGCGGGGTGAGAAGTTGGAGAGACACGGACAGCACAGTTAGGCTAAAAAGCTTCCCGTCAGCATCACTCGGACATTCTAAGGCTTCACATGAGGATGGATAAATTAAGGTTATCCAAAAAAATAACAATAGTTATCTTCATTTCCAGTGTAAATTTTTTGTCATCAAAAAATAAAAAGGAGTAATGCCTATTCACCATTCTGCCTTCGTGTCATTCTCTGTGTTTTCGTCCAGAGAAAAGAGCAAGTGAATTACTTGCGGTTACTTCCAGCAATTCCTAGACACGATTGCCCTGACCCGCACAGGAATTCGGAGTTTTCCTCCAGTTCTAGACCACAGGTTCAAATGCATTTGCTGAGTCTTAATCCTCCATCTGTCCCACCCAGATGACTGGGAAGTAAGTCTGCAGAGAACCCCCAAAATGTACAAATGTTGCTGGAATGCCTTCGACTTCACTCATCAGGCAGCAGCTGGTAAGGCCTGAAGACCAGGAAAACACAAAGCTTCACACAAGGGCAGAAAGAGCCTGGATATTACCTTCATGTTCCAGTGTAAACTCAAATTCTCCCTCCTCTAAGTCTAAATAGTAATAGCTCTGTTTCCTGTATTTGAAAGTCACCCATGAGTGTTGATCACTAACATCTACAATCTGGAAAAACATTTTGGCAATTCCTCTATAAAATGCAAAAACTGTATTCTCAAAACTCTTGCTTAGCAATTAGATGCCTCGATCTTCAGCTTCCAAGTCTGTTTTTCTTGCTTTGTGACAGCTCACGGCCATTCATGGCCTCCTGGCAAAAGCATGAACTTCAGAGAAAGGCAGAATTCAGTCTATTCCTGTCTTTTCTCACTTACTGGTTGTGTAATCTTGAGCAAGTTTTTTACCCTTGCTACACCTCAGTGTGCTTATCTGTGAAGTGAGGGTAGTGATGACAGTGCTCCAGGAGAGCAGAGGAATGGCGTTATTTGTTTAATCTAGTACTCCTCGGGCTTAAAAGAAAATGGCTGCGTTCTCATCTTCTTCATGTGCAGAATGAATAAATAAACTCCAATAAGAATTAACTTGAAGAAAGGCAAATAGATCCCCTACCACACTTTTCAGCACATGATAATTAGTGGATGTTGGCTATCACAGTTATTAACTTAGACAAAACAGGACTAAAAGTCTATCTTCAGTGTTTATATGATTGGCATTTTAGCTGCCTGAAAAGAGCTACTTTTACCCACAGAGCAAATTCAGTGAACTTAGCCTGGCCACCAGCTGCCAGTCCAGCAGAGGCATTGTTCCATGATGTCATCAGAACATCACGTGCAGACTTGGGATTACATGAGACAACCCATGTGTAAACACAGGACCCTTCCACTTACTGACTGACTTTACCCACCCTTGCTGTCCTCCTACAAGGCTGGCACTGGGAGGGTGTGGAGAGACCACGGGGCTTCACTCTCGTCCTTTTGCATAAAAGGCAGCATGTCCAGGGCCGTCCAGGCCATCCAGTGGCTCCCACACTTGCTCCAGGGCTCTGGAGCTGTGTTCCCATCAGGTGTGACTCAGCACATGCCCAGTGCCAGTGGTGTGACCCAGCACACGCACAGTGCCAGTGGTCGCAGTCAGGCAGACTTATGATCACAGGGAGGCAGATGTCAGAATAAGAGAGAATATCAGATATCACTAATCCAAAATCTTCAGTGGCTGTTGTAACGGCGATAGCCGGGGGTCCTGAGCCGCCCTTCAGGGCTTCACAGCGGATCCCAATGTGCAGTTCCCTCCAGGGCTGCTGTCTCCCAATAGAGCCTGTAGACAACAGTCACTGATGAAACCTGGTGACATAAAGTGGACGACTGAATGTGAACACTAAGACACTTCTCAAAAGACACCAACTTAGAGAGTGGCTGTCTAAGCGGGAGCAGACAGCAAGAGCGACTCTAGAAGGCCCAGGAAAGCCCCTGGCGTGGTCCGGGTAGGAGGTGAAGGTGCTCGCACTGTAAAGGGATCTGCAGACGATGGGCCTGCGTCACTCCCCTAGGGCTGCGTGACAAGGACCACACCAGGACACATCTTCACTTACAGGGCAGAGGCTGGAGGTCCAAAGGGCCCTGCTCTTCCCAAGGCGCAGAGAGGCTCCTTCCTGCCTGTTCCACCTCCAGGTGGTCCTGGCTGTCCCCTGGGAGAGCTGCCCCCCACAGTCCCTGCTCCCGCCGTCTCCCTCCTAGCACGCGCCAATGTGATGCAAGAACATGATTACAATCGTCTGTGAACAGCATCACACGCGTGAACACTGAGAAGAGGCAAGTGAATGCCCTGCCCCACTGTTCTGCCCGCGACCATTAGGGGACGAGGCGGAAGTCACAGCACGAATGCAGGAGGCTGGGTGAGGGGAGTGCAGAGGGCAGGGGGCAGAGCTCAGAGAACCAAATGTTTATCTTCATTTTTAAGAAGTCAAAATACGGTATCTTAAATTTTTTAAATTAACAAATTGATAGTACATCATTTAGAATGTGCAGGTGGAGACCAAAAGGATCGGCTAAGACAATGAGAGTGGGAGGCCCTGGCCCAGGAAAAGGAGAAAGTCAAGGGAATGTTGTTTTTTACATTTTAGATGTTTTAGTAGATTTGACTTTTTAAATGAAATATGTGTGCTACTTAATAAAATTTAGTTTGAATAAGAAGAATTATGTTTTCAATCTCAAGGAGAGAGGACTAGGTGACGAATGCTTTGCATGAACAAATCCTCATATCCAACCACAGCCTTGAACATGTATAGCGCTTGCAAGGGGACCTCAGGGGACTTGCTCATCTGAGCTCTGTCACGAGAGACGTGGACTGAACCCCAAGGAAAGAGGGAAATGGTCCCTCAGCGTTCCCCATTTCTGCCCATCACCCTGCTAAGGATGCTTCGTTAGCTCTGTAATTCATTTGGACCTGACTTGCATACACCAATGCCAGTGGGTTCCGAGCGACAGGTTGGAGGGGAGACTGCACTAACCTCATTCACCACAGCATCCAGGCAGGGCACACTTGCTGGAATGAGTAGGCTCACCCTAGCTTTATAAGGGGTCTGATCTTGAGAAAGAAAACTATACGACAAATAAAGATTTAGAAGAACTTAAGATATATTTACCACTATAAATTATCTTTTTTTGATAGAACTTTTTTAGTTTAAAAAGATAATTTAATTTAACTTAATTTAACTTAAATTAAATTATCTTTTTAAAGGCATATTTCCATAAAGCCAAGAAAGACATGTTTTGAATGATGGGGTCCTGTCCATTACTGATCGGCTGGACTGCACACTGAGGACTCCCCAAGTGCTTTCGGCCCATCATCGCATGGATCACAACAGCCCTGAGCGGCTGTTTTCATTCCACTCTGGAGATGAGAAAATTTAAGACTTGGAGAGTTGAAGGAGGTAACTTGGGAAAGCACACACATTTGAGTTACTGAAAGAAAATGTCTAGCTGTGGGGCTCACGTTCTGTAAGGTCACAGAGCTCTCCAGATAAATCCGGGGGCACAGCCATGTTGGAATCCCAGTTTGGGCCACCTTGTTCAACTGATCAGTGAGATCAGAAAGTTACAGATTAAATGTGGTGGTTCACTCAGTCCTACTCTGCTATCTTCTCTTTAACCTCGTCTTCCTATGTATAATCGGTCTTATTGTTACAACTAAAACTTTTATAAATGAATATTCAGATTAACAGGAAAGAACTTTTTAGAATTAAAATTGTGTCATTATGTTATAAATGAAATATGCTTGTCTAAAAATAAATCTTAATTGTTTTTCTGGTACTAAATGAGAAATTACCTATAAAGGACACAGCACATGGTGCTGACCCAACGAGAAGTTGGGGGGTGATCTGGCACCTGGGAAGAGCGTGGGCTTTGACATTTCATTAACCTAAATTCAAATTCTGGCTCTGCAGCTTAAGCAACTGAGATGGTTGAGGATGTTTTCTGCAGTGCAAGATAATTCTGAGAATCAACATTTAAAAACAACTCTGAAGTCTCTAACACAGTCTTTGAAAGGTAATTGTGTCCAAAATAATGTTAATTTTTCTACCACCACTCCCATGACCTAAGGAATCCTAAAGAACGTTTTTTTCCTCCGTAGACTGTCTTCCTGGTGTGCAAAGCCCCACTTGTCCCTCTAGGAGGGCCTCTTCTATTGATCCAGTTAGTAACACAGAACTTCTTGTTTTGTGAATTTACTACCTTTCCATTATTAGAAGGGAAAAAAAAGAGTATGTTTCCACATTTCCTACAGGTTAGTTATATATTTTAAAATGAATCTTTCTGATTTCTGAGATTCTTTAATGCAAGTTGTGTCATTTGGCTTTTCTACAGCTGAATGGCCATGTGGTAACTCACTTTAGTTCTTTTTCTGACTGGACCATCACCCTGAGTCCTGTGACCATCATCACACAGCCGTCCATCCCTGCATAGATCACACATTTATTACCATCTAGTACCCAGCCCAGGGTTACATGTGGTAGCCACATGTCTTATATTTGCCAAGATAGGTTTAATAATGGGGAATTATTTTATTAATAATTGGGAATTATTGAATATAGAACCAACTATGATGTGACTGTGATACCTTTCTAAGAGTTTTTTTGTTTTGTTTTGTTTTAGAGACAGAGTCTCACTTTGTCACCCTTGGTAGAGCACGGTGGCGTCACAGCAACCTCTAGCTCCTGGGCTTAGGCTCTTGCCTCAGCCTCCCGAGTAGCTGGGACTACAGGAGCACAACACCCAGCTATTTTTTGTTGCAGTTTGGCCGGGGCAGGGTTTGAACCTGCCACCCTCCATATATGGGGCCAGTGCCCTACCCACTGAGCCACAGGCGCTGCCCTTTCTAAGAGTTTTATATAAATCATTCATCTGCTTTTTGTGTTAAGAAACTATACCATTTTTATAATATGTAAACTCATTCATATTAGAGTCTTAAGGGGCATAAAATTAGTTAGATTACTTGACAGATAATGAATCTCAATTAAAATGAATAAAATCACATAAAATTATAAAGGTCTTAGAAAATCTGGGACATATAGTCAGAATGAATACAGTTTCTTTCCTTAGGGTATGAGGAAATAGTCATTATAACAATCCCACATTAATTAAAGAAACTTACTGGGAGTGAATCATAGTATAACGATATTATACAGAGAAAAATCTCTCTATTAGACATCAACCAGAAGATGTTAACAAAAATATTTAGCGTTGAGGGTGCCAGCATTTAAATTAATACAACACAGAATACTTGGAGATCAGGAGATACATGAGAAGGCTGTCCACAGATGCTCATAGCTGTGTTTGTTGAAGGTAGTTTTCAATGCAAATAATCAAAACTATAAATTCACAGAGACCATAAACTAGTAGAAATAAATTTCAAAACAGGAAGGGCTCTTGTGCTAAAACATGAAGAACTAGCATCCAGGTCAACCAAGCCTGCCACGGAAACCCATTCTCTCCCATGACCATCCAATTCCTCAACTGACTGGTTTCATCTCTGCCCAGAATGAGGCTCTGGGACTCTAAGCATGTGTTCCCTTTTAATAGCACGTGTTAAATGCATTTTTATAGGCAAGCACATTCTTTATCAGCTCACTCAAGCCGCTTATCCTGGAAAGCACCGCACCTTTGCCACCTTCTGTTAGAAATACCCAAACCAGCACCAAAGAGTTCTGGGTGCCGGGCACCACGTCCCCACACTTTGCAGTCAGAGGCATTCTGGGAAATGGTTAACAACCAGCAATCTGTGGCAGCAGGAAGACACTTGCCAATTTCTGTGGTGTAAATTATTCCACCATTGCCCATTTCAAGCAACCACTGACTTTTGAAATTAACACAAACCACCTCTAGCACACTACAAGGCAGTAACTTTACTGCCCCCACTGTATAGATGAAGAAACTGAGGCCTAGAGAAATGAACTAAGTAGCCCAAGATCAAACACCTGGTTAAGTTGTCAAAGTTGGGATTTGAGCACGGGTCCACCTAACTCCACACTCTATTTATTCAACAAATATTTGCAAGAGCAAGATAGTATTTCATACAGCAAAAGACAAAGCAAACGAAAAATCCTCATAGAGCTTACAAAGAAGTGAAAATCAGTTTATGCCCTTGAACATCACAAGTGAGGTCACCCTCGAGGACGCACAGTGAGACAAACTCAGGGAAACCCTCTCAGAGAGTGGCCCACGTGCTGCTCCCAGTAGGAAATATTCCTCATGTTTTTTGTTTCTCTCTGGTCCCTCTATTTGGCAACTGCTCCCCAGCCCAGCACAGAGTCCACAGATTCTATGTGAAAAAGTACAAGGACCTGGGAACCGCTCACACGTGCCAACAAGAAAGTTTCAGCCGAGCGGTCATCTCTGAACCCACTGCATATGAAGCCCTGGGGTCTGAGCTCGTCACAGCTTCCACTGAGTTGTCACCAGGCCACTCAGGCCACAACCTGACCCGTGAAGTTTCAGAGTCACCCTGTTGGCCCGTGGGGTTAGACTCACCTGTGCTCTCTCCACAGCACCTGAGCACCACGTCGGAGACACGGCCTCGCTGGGTTCCTCTCAGACCCACTGCAGGCACTTCTCCTCCAGCCCCATCTCGCTGCTTAGCCAGATCCCTCTGGGCTCCTAGTCCTGGGGAGCTGATCACCTGTGCCGGGTCTCCTTCCAGCCCTCACTGTCAGGTGTGCGACAGGTTTCTCCGGGCTCGTAGGAAACGGTCCCACCAGAGCACCGAGCTGCCCAGTGCCAACATTAGCGCGTTAAAGCTGGCTCTGGATGGGCGGGGTGTGGACGTAACGGGAAGAACACGAGGGCAGAGTGACTTAAACTCACAGTTACTCCGTTTTCTCATCTGTAAAATGGGAGCTTTTCAAACACAGACTTTACAAGGCTGCTAGGTGAATGACAAAAAATCCTTATTTGAAAACAGCATAAAATGTTATTATTTACATTTTCTAATACTGTTCAATCAGGGACAAAGGATATTACAAGTGCCTAAATATCTGGGAAGAACATACTTCTAAACAAGACATGAAAGTGGTTTTCTCAGTAACAGTGGCCCCTGCCTGACAGGCTTTTTAGTCACTTCCCCCCACTGCCCCACTGCCGTCTACCCAGCACGCCTTGGTGATACGTTCCCCCCACCCCCAGCGCCAGGCCCTCTGCCAGGCTGGGATGGGATGGGGTTGACTGAAAGGTGGTCTCTGCCCCGGGAAGCTCACAGTGCAGGGGCAGGGCTGCCTACGAAAACCTCTTCGCAATGCAGCTGGAGAAAGGCCCACAGTGTTAAAGGAAACAGCATCTCAACTAACCAGTGGTTCAGGAGGTTCACCTGCTCTCGGGGGTCAAGGGGAGGAGTTAGTTAACCTCAGAACTCCCAGTATTTTGTGTGCATGGAAATCACTGAGAAGCCTGTCAAACCACACCTGACAAAGGTTCCACCCAGGTACTTTGATTTCATAGTGCTTGCTATGTGGGTGTTAATAATCCTCACAGATGATTCAGTAGAGGGACAGTAAGGAGCTACATTCCTCTGACCTTTCCTATGAGGAAATTAGAAAATACACGTAATTCCGTGTACCCCAGTTAGCCCACAGCAGCGGGGACTCTTGCTGATACTCAGATGCTAAGAATGATTCTAGCAGCGACTTGGGCCACATTTATATTCACATTCCTCATTTTTAATTTTAGAGCCCCTTTCAAAATTAGTTGAGCTTAAGTTTTTAATAACCTTAGAACCATTTAATATTATCCCTTGTTTCAATTTCTCATCAACTCAAGTTATAATTCAGGCCAACCACATTTCCCCTGAGCTCTGAAACATTAAAAGTAATAATATATGTGTCCCTGTTTATTATTGCCCTTTAAATAGAAATCGTGGAAAATAGTTCCAGTCAAAATATCATTCAGTAGCAACTCACTGGAGATTGTAGGAGCCACCGTGCAGAATTCCATCCCACAATGGCCATCACACCACAATTTCATTCTATCTGTATATCCAGACAACAGAATACAGGATGTCCTCTGCACTGGTGGCATCTGGTGACTGCTATACATTATTATGTCTCTACTCACTTCCTCACTGCCCAGCCAGGTTCATCTGCCCACTGCTCAAGGGGGAGCCAATACCCAGACACATCAGGGTTCACAGCAGGAAAGGGGGTTATTTCACAAAGCGCTAAACAGGGAGGTGGGAGAAATAGCTCAAATTCACCTCCCCAAGAATTGGGTGGACAGGGTTTTTAAAGAAAGTTAGGAGGGCAGAGGATTAGCTAGTCGGGGACTGTTAACTGGTTGGTTTCGGGGTGGAATCAGCAGTCCTGTGATGTGGACTGAAGCCTGGGTGGGTCAGCTGATCCCCTAGAATGCAGTTCCTTGGTGGGGTGGGGTCTGAGTAAGGGTGAGCAAGTTCCTTGGTCTGGGTGGTCAGTCACTGTAATGCAGGGCCTGGAAGATGTCTCAAAAACTACTCCTGGGTTCCAAACAGGTGAAGCTATTTACAGAGAAAAGTTAAAAACCTTTACAGCTGTGCCTTGTAGAGTAGCAATTACAGGGAATCAACCAAGGGGCTGGTGGCTATTACCAAGCAAACGAGGGACCCTGGCTGATCATGCTCATTACTGCGGCATCCCTTATTTGCATCCCTTCATCAATTTGGAAGAGTGGTTTCAATTTAGTGTGCAGTCGCTCGAGAGCTGGGATCAAACACTGGATACTGGAAATACCACACAAGTGACATACTGTCCTCACGGAACCTCTGTCCATCCTTCTAATTTCACTATGAGAGGAATGGAGGTGGGGTTGACGTAGTTGACATGTTTGGGGTAAGGCAAAGCCAACTCCAGAACTCATGTCTCTGCCCAAAGTGCCCTAGTAGATAATTTAGCCTCATTTTTATGATAGGATATGCTATAACTTCTTTATTCCTGGTTATAACTTATCATCAGCATTAAATCGCTTTTGTCCAAAACCTAAATTATACCCCAAAACATATAACCTATATAAACAATATATATGCAGTGATGGCTACATGAACAATAATCTGGAAGTAAATAAAAATTATTTTTATGTAAAATCAGATCCAAATACATGTTTAAAACCTACTGTAGACCATTTTCAGTGCTTCTGAACTGTGTAGAAACACTTCCACCCACCACATAGTCCGCCTGTCAGATCCTAAGGATGAGGAAAAATTCCTTCCCTGTGAGCTTGAAATTTAAAATATTCACATGGAATGAACCAAAACAGAGAGCCTTGTCAAAAAAAAGAAGCAGAAAAGAGGAAGGGGAAGATAAAGAGGAAGATAAAAGGGAAGTGGTGGAAGAAAGGAAGGATTGGTAGGAGGGAGGATCGGAAGAAGGAAGAGAGGAATGAGGGAAAGGAGGGAGGAAACAGGGAAGGTCAACTAGACCTGCAAAATTTTGCCTGGATCTCGTGAATATACTAAAACACCTAACTGAATGTACCAAAATATCTTAGCGAATATATTAGAATATCTAAAAGATTAACAATAACCTTAAGACTTCACCCCTGCAGCAGGAAGTTTTGTGACCTCAGGTTTTCTTGGATCACGTCATGGCACATCAGATTCATTTTCCCTCTGAAGCCGCATACGCCAAGCCGTACCCCAGTTGTCGTGAATGTCTTTGTTGCAAACTGTCCCTCCAGGGGAGCGCAACTGTGCAAGCTCAGCTATTGTGGATCCTGTAATGGATGAACTGCCTGATGTGTTTTATTATGAGATGGCGATTTCAACCCAAGTGTCTAGATACACTATAAAAAAACACCTGTATACCCCAAACTAAACTTTATCAAATCAGGTCATGCTTATGTTTGCTTCAGATGTCTTTTTAGATGATAAAATATTCCGGACAGATTTGAATCCGTCTTTGGATTCCTGACAAGTCATTTCTCCTTCTCCCTCTTCAGAGGTAATGACATCGCCTCTGTTTCTTATCCCCAAACATATTTAAGTAGTACAGTTAAACATATATGGTATGTATTCATAAAACATATAGTAATATTTGGTGTATTTTTAAAACTTTGTAGGCAGAGTTTCTTATGGCCCGTGTTCTCCTGCTTTTTCCTCTCAGTGCTATTTCTGGGATTGCTCCATGGTGACACGTGTAGCTGTGACAGGGTTCTTAGTGCACAGCGCCATGTCCACCTCACATAACAGGGTTCTTAGTGCACAGCGCCATGTCCACCTCACATAACAGGGTTCTTAGTG
>NW_003852451.1:4415479-4432833 GCF_000181295.1 Otolemur garnettii
GTCCACCTCACATAACAGGGTTCTTAGTGCACAGCGCCAAGTCCACCTCACATAACAGGGTTCTTAGTGCACAGTGCCAAGTCCACCTCACATAACAAGGTTCTTAGTGCACAGCGCCATGTCCACCTCACATAACAGGGTTCTTACTGCACAGCGCCATGTCCACCTCACATATTCACCCTCCTATCGGCAGACATATGCGTGGTTCTCAGTTTTTCATCATAGTGTATTGGATATTCTGGTGCACATCTGTAACAATCCCTTTATGATATTAGAAGTAAACACTCTTCGGGCATGTACACATTCCATTTTACTCACATAGTTATGCCAATTTACCTGCCAGACCGGTGTCTGGTATTGGTAGCAAGTCTGTCCTTAGCCACATGCTATAAATTTGCTTTCTTATCCTTTCAAGGATTATCTGTTCCTGGTGACTTAAAACTCATCTATAAAATCATATGGGCTTATTGAATTTGATTGTACTTTGTGTATTTTGTGTATTATCTATGACTATTTTGTTATCATCAGTTGCTTTAGGGTTAATACATATACGTAATCACAGTTTGATTGTAAGTACTGTTCTATCACTTCATGTTTAGTATTCCAACTTTACAAATCGTATACTTTCATTTCTCACCTCCCATGTGTGTATATGTGTGGCTTCTATATGTTTTATAAACTCATTTTTTGCCATTTCAGGAAAGCCAACTGTGTGTCATTTCTCAAATCTACCTTCAGTTTGGTAACTTGAAATCAGCTATGACAGAAACATTTACACAATGGAAATAGGCAAATCCTATGAATTAAGGCTTTTTTCATGAAAATCCAGTTGTTAAGCATTTATCAGCACATCATTTTATAAATCTGAATGCATATGTTTTCTTGCTTTAAGCATTTAATTCTCTTTTTTTTTTTTTTTTGCAGTTTTGGCTAGGGCCAGGCTTAAACCCACCCCCCACTCTCACTTTGTGGGGCCAGTTCCCTACTCCTTAAGCCACAGGTGCCACCCAGCATTTAATTATCTTTTAGAAATATTTTTTAAATAGAAAAATATTTTATATTTACCCAAATAGTTACCATTTCTGGCATTCTCCTTCTCTTTCTGTTGGTCTTCATGTTTGTAGATTCCTATCCGCTATTATTTTCCTTTGGCTTGAAGGTCTTAGCATTTCTTCTAATCTGAGTCTGCTGGTAATCAATTACTTTCGTTTTTGACTAATTACAACAGTCTTTATTCTGCCATTATTTTTGAAATATACTTTGCTCAGCATTGAATTCTAGGTTTTCAGGCTTGTTTACTTGACTCCTTTCAGTAATTTAAAGATACCACTCCACTGTTTTCTGGCTTGCATTGTTGTTGGCAAAAAATCTGTTGTCGTTCTTATCAGCATTTCTCTGTACATAATGTATCTTTCACCCCCCAACTCTGGCTGCTCTTAAGATTTTTCTCCTTATCACTAATTTTAAGCAATTTGATTATGGTGCTTCATTGTACTTTTCTTCACATTTCTTCTGTTTGGGATTGGTTGAGATTCTTGGATCTGTAAGTTTATCGTTTTATTTAAATCTGAAAATTCTCAGTCTTTATTCCTTTAAATATTTTCTGCTCTCCACTTTGGGGGATGCTAATTAAATTGTGCATATGTTGAGTCACTTGGAACCATCCCACACCTCCACAGCTCACTGAGAGTCTAGCTTTTTTATTTTTAGTTTTTGCTCTGTGTTTCATTTTGTATAGTTTCTATCACTATGTCTTCTGCTTTATTTTTATAGTGTCTATTCCATTGTTAATTTTATCCAGTATGCTTTTTATCTCTAACATTGTATTTTTCGAGAACTTCAATTTGGTTCTTTTTCTATATCTTCCATATCTCCACTTAACATGTTTTATCTTTTCTCTATTAAACATTATATAATAATTGTTTAGTTTTCTTGTCTACTAATTCTAGTCCACTAAGTGACTTTTGTCCCCATGTGAATTGTATTTCCCTGCTTCTTTGCATGCTTGAATCTTTCTCTTAGATGTCAAAAGACTTTGTGAATTTCACTTTGCTATATACATGCATTTCAGTATCTTGAGCTTTGTACCACAATGCAATTATTTGGCAATGATTTGATTCTTTTGAGCCTTGCTTTTATGCTTTGTTTGGTGGATATAGGCCTTTTTAAATCTAGTCCTTCTGAGTATTCTATTCAATACCCTGTGAATTCTAAGGTTTTCCAGTGTGCCTGATGTGAATAGCCATGAGCTTTGAGGATTATTCCTGCATGAGCTTTGAGGATTATTCCTTCTTCTCCTTTCAGGTGGTTATTCTCACAGCTTGGGATAATTTCCTCACACATGTGTGCTGATCAGCATTTTGAAGAAGACTAAAGAGGAATATTCTGTTGATCTCTAGAGCTTTTTCTGTAGGAAACTTTCTGCTCTCTGGTGTTCAGTCTTGTGAATTCTAACTACTTTGGGCTACTTGGACTCCTAGTTTCATTTCCTCACCACAGAAAATATTTTCTATTCCAACTAGACTCCTTCTCCCTTTTTCTTATTTGTTGCCCCCTTTTCAGAAATCACTGTCCTATGCTCCCTAATGTCTCGTACAGGTTGAGTATCCATTATCCAAAATAGCACCAGAATTGTTTCATGTTTCTTTATATTTTGTAATATCTGCACTATACTTAGTGCAGATTCCTAGGATTGAGGATTCCTAATTTGAAAATTCAAAAATCTAAAATGCTTCAATAAGCATTTCCTTTGAGCACCATACGAGCACTCAAAAAGTTTTGGATTTTGAAGCATTTTAAATTTCAGATTTTCAAATTAACAATGTTCAACATCTATTGGGAAATCTACATATTTTGCTCCATTTTTTAGTTTCTTTCAGGAGATAAAATTGAATTCCTCTTGCTCTATCTTGGCCAAATACGAAAATCAATGTCACCTTTGTATTATATAATTTTTTATTATAAACTGGCCATTAGATTTTGTACCTAATCTAATGGCTTGATAAGTGAACCATGAAATATAAGCACTGTTTAAGTGTTAGTACATCAGTTTTCTGAGGCATCAAGCCCATGGTCTGACTCCAGACCATGCAGCCATTAAGGTGACCCTGTGAAGATCTTGGGGTAATAGCAATATTCTATAAGAGCTATGTGGCTGACTGAGCTCAAGCCTGATTCCTATTTTGAGTTTCTTCACAGAAGATGAATTACTCATGTGCATGATTTAAAAATAACATAGCTATATGAACATATGTAGTTTACAGACTGTTGTCTATAACCAAATCCTATGATTAAATGCTAAAATTATTTGCTTACTCATCAACATTTTCATACTGAAAATGTATCTGTCTATATCTTAATAATACCATTAAGAACAATAACATATGCTGAAAACAATATTACATGCTATAAGTAAAAAGTATTTTATTTTCTAAGAAGTGCGCACATATGTTCAGAATCATTTACTTAATAATCATTTACTTGATTTCCATATTCCAATTCTTAAATGCCAACTATAGGCTTTTGAAGCTAGCTTATGTTAGCTTTATTTCATATCCATACATTTTAATCTCCAGTTATTGTAATGCTAGTAAGGAACCTCACTACAAGAAACTAATGCTTTAGTCTTCTGAGGTGGAGATTTCATTGGAAAGGAGATAAAATACTAAATTACAGATATATTTGACCTCAAGGAACTTAGTCAAATGTCCCAATTTGATTAAACCAGCCTGAAGCATGGAATTAGAATTGGGTTAATTGGAACTGGAATTTTCTGCTACCATAACACGGAACTAAATGAGTCTGTTTACCTCTTCAATATTCCCCAGTTTAACTGGAAGGAAGAGACATTTATGTCTGAGACATTTTATTCCTAATTCTTTTAAAATTGATCCTGTTTCCTCAGAGCAGGTCAATGGAATAGATTTGGAAATTAAGTTTTGTGACCTACTTGTCTTCCCAAGCCCTGTTTAAATACACTGACTTCTGAAAGATAATACAGTTTGTCCTTAACATTTTTAAAGGCTGATTTTTATCGAAATCAGATGTATACAAGATATATACATGGTATATGCATATAAAGAGTCAATGAGTACTCAAGTTCATTAAGAAGCATAGCAGCATCCCCCCAATCTCCATTTTTCCTGTAACCTAGGAAACTACTCTCAACCACCTTTGCTCAGTCTTTTGGCATTTACCTCTGTATCTCTAGACTACATGTTAATATTGCTATATCTTTATCATATACTCATCTTACTAAAGTGCTCCCTTCTTCCTTCCTGCTCCAGTTTAGAAGTATGACCTCATGCCAGCTGCACAGATACTGTATTGAAGTCACCCAGGCCTCATGCAGAGATCCACTTGCCTGTCTTCTACATGGTAGTCACGGGCTCCTATATCCCAAGTCTGCCCATTTCTTGCTTATCGCCCTCATTTTTTGGAATATATCCTCCAGTGGCTTTCTGAGAAAGTCTGTGAGGAGGGTAAATCTTTTAGAAATTGCATGTCTAAAAATGTCCTTCTGCTACATTCATGTTTGATTAAGAATGAGAAAATGATTTTTCTTCAGAATTTTGAGGCCATTTTTCTATTGTCTTCAAACTTCCGCTGGAGCTATTCAGAAGTTCAAAGATTCTTTGATTTTTGGTCATTTGGATGACACTTATATTTCCCTCAAAACCTTAAAGAATTTTCTTTGTCTCAAGTATTCCAAAACATCATGATGATGTCATTAAATGTAGGTTTATTTTAATTCATTGTGCTAAGTTTTTTTTTCTTTAATTTACTTTTCAACATGGCAATTCTTCACCTTCAGTTCTGGGAAATTTTCATTTATCTCATTGGTTATTTCTATGTTCTCTATTTCCTGTCTTCTCTCTTCATAACCTCTCTTTTGTACCATGTTTACCCAAAAATAAGACCTACCCAAAAAATAAGCCCTAGCAGGATTTCTATGCATTTGTTAAATATAAGCCCTCCCCCAGTAATAAGACCTAGTGAGAGGTGTGGCTATGCAGCATATCCATGCATTTCAGCATAGAGCAGTAAGGAAGACTGGAATACCTTTTATCTGCCACAGCTCCTTTCTCCGAGCTGTTCACACTTGCGTGGGTGAGCGGGTGGTAACCAAGGTTGCAGGCATCCTATTGAGCACATGCGAACGGCTAGGGGAAAGGAGTTCATGCATCACTAGCGCCAGCCCCACCAACAAGGTCGACTCCCCCTGTCAGGTTCCAGAAGAAGATGACTTAACTGTATTTGAATAAATGTAGATTGTTGTATTATACTTAATAAAAATAAGATATCCCCTGAAAATAAGCCCTAGTATATCTTCTTGAGAAAAAATAAAGACAGTGTCTTATTTTCAGGGAAACATGGTAGTTATTATAAATGGGATTACTTCCTTGATTTATTTTTCAGCCAGTTCACTGTTTATATATAGACATGCTACTGATTTTTATATGTTGATTCTATAACTTAACTAAATTCATTTATCGGTTCTGAGAGTTTTTTACTGTACTTTTTTTTAACACTACATTCTTCCTGAACATATGCAATGTTTTCATTACTCTGAAATATTAGTGAAGGGGGTTTAAAGTATTTTCTCCTTTAGAATTCATGTTTTCTTAAATTATTTGTGTTTGTTTATTATATTGATCTCTGTCTTTCATTTTATCAGCTCTTTAAGCTATCTATTAACCATGATGTTTAAGAGTGGGCACTAAAAATCTAAGTGGCTGGGTCTGTTTATTGAATTAGTATTTTTGACTTTTTCTCTTGGGCTGATTAGATGCTCCACTGAAGGACTTCTGTACCAGAGGTTACAAGAATGGTGTCTGCCATTTTTCTGGAAGGGAAGAAAAAGGCCTGGGGTTCTGCACATTCATAGGCTCATTTTTATTTAATCTTCTGGTCTTCAATAGCGCCTGAGCCCTCTTCTTTACCTAACATTTCTGAAAGTTCAAAGACTCTGTTGTAACCTTTCTGGAGAACATCTTACCTCTCCAGTCTTCTGTAGTGGAGGAAAAGGAAACTCAGAATCTGCACACGTCTAGCCACCTGCTGATTGTTTTCTCATCCATCTCTATCCTCAGAGATTCCCGGCATCTCTCATCCCTAAGAATGAATCTGCACTGGAGTCAGGGTGCTTCTTGATTCTCTCTACTACTGCCTTAGAACTAGTTTTCATTTCTGCTAGTGCTCACACATTTGCTTCCAGTTTTCAAAATGTGTTATTTTCCTCCTCTTTGTTTCTCCTGCTGTGTTTATGCTTTGTCATTTTTGTGAGGTTTCAGGAGTTAGCAAAAGCAAGTCCATTTATTCAACCTACCATATTTACCTTGTGTCTGTATATTATAACTAACTGTTTTATTTATCTCTGTGGTAGATCACAAAAATATCCAAATCCTTCAATTTTCCTTTTTTTCTTTTTTTGGCCAGGCCAGGTTTGAACCCACCACGTCTGGTATATGGGGCTGGAGCCCTACTCCTTTGAGCCACAGGCACTGCCCTTTCTTTACCCTTTAAAAAAATTTTTTTCTTTGCCCTTTCAAATGTGACTTTGCATTTCCTAGAGTCAGGAAGTGAAGAATATATATTCCCTTCCCCTTAAATCAAGACCAGTCCTGTGACTTACTTTGGCCAATAAAATTCAATGACAGCGCATTCATCAAGCCTAGGGGGTGAAATGTCTACAAGACTCTATCCGTTCTCTTAGAGCCCTGTCCAGGCACCATGTAGACAAGCCCCATCTAGCCTGCTAGAAAATCAGAGGTACCAAAAAGCAGAGATGAGCTATTTCATCTGACACCATCCTAGACCACCTGCTGCTAACTGACCCCAGAGCTGGCTGTGTGAACAAGCCTAGCTGGAACTAGAACAGGCCACCTGAGCCTAGCAAACATGTGATACACTGAATCACAAGCTAAATACTGATGTTTAACACCATAAGTTTGAGGATGGATTGTTACACAGCAAAGGCTAACTGGAACAATTTCTGAAGAATATGAGCTCAAAGATTCAGACAGTTCAGCTCTTTAAAGACACTGGAAAAGGGATGAGAAGAAATGAGAAGATTCATCAAAATTGTTAAGCTTGTTGATTTTGCACTTGAACAACACCTGCATAAGCCAGAAATTTATTAGTTTTGAACCTTATATTGTTCTTATTACAAAACTATGCTACCCAAAATATAGCAAATTAATTACATAGTGTTCACCTGGCTGTGGACAATTTATCTTGACACTTCATACCTACCATTACTGTTCCCAGTGACTCTGGATGCCAAAGATTATGTCTGTAGAAACAGCAAGGCAGTGGTATGTGTTACATGCGTTAAGATTCCAAGACTGTGTCTGACTTGGTTCCACACATTGCCAAACTCCTACCGTGAGCAACACAATGACACCTCCTACTTTCATTTCTGTTAACGTCTCACCAATACCTAAATAACAGATTAATTCACTTCAAAGGTATCTTTGTAGAGGTATCACTAGGTTTCCAACAGTTAAAAAGAAAATCAAGAGATTAGAGAAAGTGTGAATGAACAGCAAGGCATCATGGCGAGACTCATGGTAACACAGTGGCACCAGGCCATGTGACAAAGTGGCCCTCGAGGCCAGACCACCTGTCCTGCTCGTGCAGCTTTCCCCACAGCTGAAGAGAATGCTGAATAGTTGCCAAGAAGACTTAATCCCAACCCTGTTCCAGAACTGACTCATGCTGCCCAGAAGGGCAGTGAGTGGTAAAACACCCTTGTGTATACCACCCGGAGTTTCAGAAACAGGGGTGGGTCATCTCCTCTGGGAGACATATCAGCTCTAACTAGAAGACCAGGACAGAAAAAAATGTGACCTCTCCATTTCCTAACACTTAGAGGAAATTCTAGTTATCTTTCTAATTGTATGAAAAGCTAATTATCTGACTCTTTACATATTGATTATTTAAATTTTTAAGATACATGTCATTATTTTCCCTAGTGAAATTTGAAACACTGTATTATCTAGACGTCATTAACAGTTAACATCTCTAAGTCTCTAAAAAAGACGACAAAAGATTCTTTGACTTCGTCTTATTCTCTAGGTGTGTCTATCATTGAATTCCCTTTACATTCTTTTTGAAAGCCTTTTGATGCGATTGTCTGTGTGAATTATTGGTGAAGAGAGACTTCATTGAAATACAAAAGCAAAGAAAAGATTAACTACATGTTAGAAATCAGCAGAACTACCTCAAAAAATCAGAATCTACACCTTGATGGACATTCCCCACAACTCTGTCACTCAAATAACAGAGATTGAGAACATTAACAGCACATATTAAACAATAATGCCTTGCAAGAAAACATTCGTAACTGCATGTACATTTAACAAACTTTCAGGAAATAATATGGAACAATACCATGAGCTGCGGACTGGGGAGTGAAGAAGGTAGGCATGGTCCTTGGCTTCCCAGAGTCCACACTAGCGAGGGGTACAAATAAAGTGTTGTGCTGCACAGAAGGACAAGGGTCTGGAAGGCTTCCTCCGGGTGGAGGACGTCTGAGCTGGATGTGCAGGATGAGTGGCAAGGAGCATAGCAACAACAGGGCAGAGGGTGTGTCCTGGGCAGAGCACACCCAGAGATGAGATCACGGGGCACACAGGGAGTAGAAGTGGGTTCGTCTACTTGCATTTAAATAACTGACATTAAGTAAAATAAAAGGCCGTAGAAGTAATTAGGGAACAAATTGGACAAATATTTATAAGCTGTATTAGGGAATTTGAGCTTTATCCTAATAACAGCAAAGGAAATGTCTGTCTATTTATCTATCTGTCATGCGGTCAATCTACCTATAAGTTCTGTGAGAGCTTCAGCATTCCTTTTGGCTTCTGACAGTAATCCTAAGACTGAGAGCCTGCCTGATCCATCCTGGATACTGACTAAATCTTCTCTACACAAGGGCATTCTAGCCGTGTGATGGCCTGACTTTCAGAGACTGGCAGCTCCATGTCGGGGCCTGACAGAGGAAGGAGACCAGGGTGGAGGCTCATCCGGGTGTGGATAAGGGATGAAGCTGGGGACAGGTCCGTACATGTAGTGGGAGATTTTAACATACACCTTTTGTACCTCATAGAAAAAGCAACCCAAAAAATCAGCACACTATAGATGTGAACATCTCAGTTAGCAAATCAACCTACGGGACACGTAAATAGATCATTGGATTCAACAGCCACAGCATGCACATTCTTCTTAAGCATAAAAGAGAAAATTTGAAGACAGCTGACCTCATCCTTCATCATAAAGCAGAACTCAAAGATTCAGAGGATTAAAATCATATGAAGTTTGTACTCTGGTGACAAGATAGTCAAGGTAAAACTCAGTAACAAAAAGATAAGAAAACCCCCAAACTTATATGAACTAGGAAAACCCTCAATTCATTCGCTTAAAAATTTAAAATGGAATTAGAAACTATATTCGACGGAATGTTAATGACAACATGATGTCTCAAAACTTGTGAGATGCAACATTACACATAGAGAGAAATTTGTAGCGAAACATCCAGGTAGAAACATTCGTGAAAAAGAGGTGGTCTGTGAAACATCGGGCTGTGCATCTGTCTCAAGGACAGAGAAAAACACAAAATACATACAAACCATGTAGGAAAAATGAAAATGACGGATGAGCAGGAAACAGGTTTGTGATTGGGAAGGGCCAGGACAGGCCTTCAGGCTTGGTCTCAGGGTTACAGTGACAAGCAGGGTCACTTTATGACAGTGCATTTGGCTCTACATGTGTTTTATAAGCTGTCTTGTACGAAAATTATATTTTTATAATAAAAGTGGTTTAAACATTTCTATCTTGTGAGAAAACAGAAATTATGGAACTGCAGTAAGGAGAAGGAAGACAGCATTGAGCAGGTCACTGCATATTGAAGGATTAGAGTCGGCGACACTCGCAGAGGTCAGGGCCCTGGACGCCAGGCCCTTACTTAAGAAGAAAGATGTAGGGTGAACAGTAGGGACCTACTGATTCAGAAATCTGTGGAAGGTTCTCCAAGTGGAGCCATGGTCTCTGCAGGCAGCCGGTTCCTGCCTCTTGATTTCAGTGAGTCCTAAGCAGGAGACACAGTGTGTGTGTGCGGGGTGGGGGCTTTGAGGCTGAGCAGTGAGAGAGAGGCACTGGGGGTCGGAGAAGACCCAGAGGCACAGGTGCATTCAGAAGAGAGGCAGGGAAAGCAGAATGCAGAGGCGTTTCCAGCCTGGAGGAGGAAAACCCAGGGACCCAGTAGAAGCTGACAGCACAGAGTGACTCCAGCATTACAGACCCGGCCGGTGTTGAGCGCTGCCAGGAGGAGCACCCTTCGCAGGCACCAGGCGGAGGCTGTGTGAGCGACTTTCAGTGGCCCCTGTTTCTCTCTCCAGCGTGAGAACAGACGCACCTATGGCTGCTGCGGAACCTCTGGACTGCGGCAGCAGGCACAGCCCTGCCAACCCCCCAGCCTGCTGGGAAGGGAAGAGGTGCAGGCAGGGCTGGAGCCCTGAGGCTCAGCAGCAGGGCGGGGTCTTCAGACAGAAGAGACTTGAACAAGTTTAAAAGCTTCAGGAAGAAGTTGTGAAAATATGGATGAGAAAAGAGATAAGTTGGATGGAGGGCTCCGAGGAGGAGGCAGAACCAGCTTTGCCCAGGGAGGCCCCCATTCCATTGTGAAGCAGGTGGGCAGCTTGTCCATGAAGTGGCAAGGAAGGAGGGGTTCATGGCTGCCTCTCTTTTTTCTGTGACTCAAAGAGTAAAGGGGAGAGAGCTGAAGGGCTGGGGAAAGGGCCCAGGGCAGCCGGGTCACTGGCAGGGGCACCCCAACCCCAGATTCCCCCCCCCCGCACCCCCCACAGCCTCGGGGCCCAGTGGGTTCAGTGGGGTATCACTGAGGGTGTTAAACGGCAGACGCTTGTGTGGTGTGAAGTCACCACATTCCCATCCCTAATTTTCTAAGGTACCATCTCAGAATCTAAACGCCTTCTCTCTGCATCTCCGAATTACAGGCTTGTTCCTCTCATGCAGGACGTCTGGTCCTAGGTGCAAGCAAGGACCTTGTAAATCACGAGAAGCTATAAGACTTTGCACCACGATGGGAAATGACAAGGTTTATGGAGGTGACTCTGGCGACAACGGAAAGAAGAAAATATTATTTTGTTATATCACTGTGCACGCCTCTTTCATACACACATGAAATAACTTCTCTGAAAAGAGCTCATGTTTTAAAGTCAGTTAGGCCTGGGTTCAAAGCCACAGGTAACCCTACACATTCCATTTCCAACTGCTCCTACACAAATGGAGAGATTAGATCCACCTTTCAAAGCATCTGTAAAGAGTGACCTTAATATAAAGACTTGAACAATCAATCGTCAGTGTACAGGAATAGTGTGCCCTGTCATTTATTTACATCACCAGCATTAATATCATCATCATCTTTACTGTACTTGAAATCTAGATTTAGTGTCAATTGTAGCAATAGCTAGCCATGTGACTATCTGATGAATAATGTAACCTCTTTGGGTTTTGGGGGGTTTTTTAAAATTTTTTTAAACATAAATGGAGCTGGTTTGAGTAGAAAAACCATAATGATTTTCTAAGGCATAAAGTCTGTACTGATTTCTGATCAGAATTCCTTAACATTTAATGAACTACTACTAATTTTGACAGTTCAGTATCTTTCTAAACATGGAATTTTAGCTAGAAGCCAATATAATTTCCCCTTTAGTGCCATTTTCCAAATTTGTAATATGGTAACTTTATTTAAAACTATACCCCTAGGTCAAGCCCTGCTTTTTGTGTTTGCTTTGTTCTGGTTTTAATGTGAGTTACTGTGACTTACGAAAGAAAAACAAAGCCAGCAACAGAACACAGACAAAACAAAAGGGAGAAAAATGTTTTCCCAAATCTAAAGCATAAAAATGGATGCTTTTACAGATTGCTCTTGGAAAGTTAAGACATATCTTTAAACTGAAGTATGTGTTCCTAAGCATGAGTCAATTATGCATCAGAATCTGTTTAACTGGTCATGAATGTCGGCAAATTGCTCAACATCAGAGATGATCCAAGTTCCAGGATGATGTATCTGCTGCCGGCAAAGGCTGGAATCTGCTAGGAGCCAAGGCAACTTCATTGCAAATTTCAACCAAATAAAATTACCAAAATGTGGCTATTTACGTTCTGGTTTTATGAATGCTCATGATGTATTTGTGGGGGGAATAACACAAGTTGCAGAGTTCACATATAGTGTATCTTACTAAATATACATTCACACACCTGTATGTACATACCCTGTGTGTTCTATATCCATTCAAGAATATAGAGATTGATTCTCCCTAAGTACGAATAATTCCCTTATCTGAAATATTGAAAGGGAGGGGGATATGTATTTAAAGAAACTGTCTCTTTTTACTTTTCATCTTTTACATTACATAAATCCATACAATAAAATGTATTTTTGATGACTTTTAATAAGTACAGTTCAATGAACAGATTTATGTAAGCAATCTCATACCAACTTAAACTGATTGATTAGGAAAATGATACAAAAAGAATGAAGAAGTCAATGAGACATTCTATAACTTTAAAAGGTATCCACATTAGACAACATTCCAAGACCCACCTAGTTCTATCAAAATTTAGCCCATAATTTATGCAATTACTACACGCGAGACACTTTGCTAAAGACCTACGTGCAGTCAAGCATTTAACTCTAAAATCCAGGAGACGAGCACTACTGCCCTCGTTTTCTCATGGGGAAACTGGAGCCCAACAAGATCAAGTGTTCTCACCAAAGTCCCATCATCAGGGAAGAGTGTATTTAGGACTAGGATTACCACCTTAACGTCACACCCTGCAACCTGCCTGCCTTCCCTCACTCACACTTTGCATTTTAGGGAAAAAAAAAAAGAACTTTTTAAACATTAGCAAAGCTTCATCAAATGTTAAGAACTCCAAGAACAAAATGTTACCTCTGTGATCAGTTCTCCTACAGGGAAGTTAAATGCTGATTAGCCACTTACTCTGACACATTATCGCAAAATGTTACTCTACCCAACAAGCACTTTATGTACCTGCACCTTGCCAAAAGCAATCACTCGAGACAGCAGGAAGAATGTGGGGGACAGAGAGAACCATGAAGCCTGCACCTCAGTGAAGCTAGGAGGAGCCAGAGTGAATTAACCGTTGGGTGGACAGACATTTCCAAGAGTTTAGACTGCAAACTCCCCGCCCTAGGTTTTATCTTTACTGCACATACTCCGAAAATCCACAAAATAGTGTCTTTGGTCTATCAGTAACATGTACTATTGAGCTGACAGCCTCAGTGGGCAAGGACTCTTTGAAAGCAAGTGGTGGAAAATCCGATCCAAGGATGCTCAGACACAAACCATCTATGCAAGTGGAATGTTCAGACCCAGGGCTGAAATAAAACGTCAGGACTGACTCCCTCACCCTGCTTCTCTGGGTTCCATTTCCTCTCTGCCAATCTGTCTTAGATGCTCACTCTCTACAGAGGTAAAGAGGCTTCTACGGATTCTCACACCTTCCCAAATTCAGGCCCAGAGATTCACTGTGCCTACCCCGAGCCAGGTCTCACGGCTGGAGGTATGCTGTGTGGGTGGGTCAGGGCCCATCACATGTGCCCCTTTTGGACCCAGAGTCAGAGCTGAGATCACTGGGGGGTGCTGAGAAGGGTTAACTTTGGCTTGAAAATGAGGATCTGTTACTGAAGAACATGCAAGGGCCACCCGGAGACAAGAGACAGATTTCCCACTTGCCCCGACACAGAAGTGTTGCCTCGTGGGTCTCTGATAAGCTTTGGCGGCTGCCCCACATCCCAGGTATAGTCTCACAGTAGCACTTACAATGGGCCACCACCCACCAGGATCCACTAAGGCTTGTTCAGAATGGTTTCCCTACTTCATCTCAGCCCTTTCCACGGACCACACCTGGGGTCGCCTGACTTCCCTCCCCCAGCCCCTGAGCCCCAGGAGCTGTGGCTCTGATAGAAGACCTTTATTCCTTCCTGAGTCTTTTCCGTGGTGGATAGAAGAGTGTAATAACTATTTAACTTTGCCGCTCTGGGCGGAGAGGGGGATGTGTAGGGAAGAAGGAAAAAAGAGAAGAATTAATTTAATTCAACCTCTTTCCAGATGTCCCCAAACTTTCCACTTCGGGGAAGAATAGAACCAGTTTAAAAACTGGAAGTTAATTAGTAGACCATCCAAGACAAAGTTCTGTCCTGAAAAAAGCAACAAAAATCTATTTTTTCCAATCTCCAAAGGTGAACAAGTTCTAGGTAATAATAAAAAGACTTGTGACTGAGAAGTACAATCTGTCAGCTTCGTCTTGCCAATTTTTATTCTCCAACCAAAGCTGAGAAACCTGTTTTCATCTCTACCTGCTCTGGGCTAAAACCTTTATGGAGTTCACAGCCTTCAAATTTTGAGGTGTCGTGGTGCATTGATGAATTTCTTTGAAATCTTCAGAAGAAAACTATCTACCAAACAAAATGTTACCGGGCAGAATTTATTTGAGAAAATTTTCTTTGTTTTATTATTGATAACTTTTGTACAAATACGAACATGGGTTCTTTTTCAAGTAGCTTTCAGTGGAATGAAATAAAAAGCATATTCCTCAGTCAAAATATGTGCTATGTTCATTTAAAAAAAATAAAACAAATAAAACCATAGAAGCCTTTAAGACCTCTGGGTTTCCAAATTTAGTGGCTAAACACACCCAGTATTCTGTTTATATGGCTAAATATTTCTAGGTAATGTACATACAAGTCTAAACCTTGAAGCATTATTCATACCAGAAATGGTGTTATATAAAATGATTAATGCCAAAATATCATTGCCAGAATTACTCATCAAATAATTTTGTTTCCTCATAAAGGAAACCCCAAATGTGAAAATGGCAAACGGCAGAGATTTTGCAAAGAATACCTGTTAGTTCTCTCTGAAACAGAAAGGTTTTCTTCGATCATTTTTAACTGAGTTGCTACTTTAAATCTGCACATATTCCGAAATGAGAATTAACCAGATTGGCCAAACCTCAAACACACTTTACTCAGAGGGCCAGTTTGGGGAGGTGTCTTACCTTCCCTCACCTCCTAGAACAGTTTTTTTTTTTTTCATTCCGCCAATCGCACAGATTGAGACTCTCATCGTTTTTAACTAATGAAATCCCACTTCCAGCTGGATTACTTCCCGTTGCCCTCCCCAGGCTCCCACAGAGCCCAGCCCAACTCCTCTGCACACAGGAGCCTTCACTTCCTAAGAAAACAGGAGTGTGTGAGGAGCCCCATCAATTGTTAAGGTTGGAACTGGATTTTCTGGTGGTGCGACCTCCGCTCAGTCACCTGGCCTCCGCGTTTGCGAGTGTAAGACCAAGGCATGAGTCTGCGGTCCCCACACAGCAGCATGATTGTCAGGTGTTGCCGCCTGTGAGATCATCATGAGAGCCCTCAGGTCCCTGTGCTAACAGGAGCCCAGTCATGGTGTTAATATCCCAGGCCGGTGAACAGCTGTGGCCTCAACCACCCTCCTTCCCAGTCAGGGGCCCCACCTGTTCGCACCACGTTTGACCGAAGTCCAAGGCACTACCAGGGCCCGTGTCTGTGAACTCACCACAGACCAGCCCTCCTGCACCAGAATGACTCCATCTCCATCTGACCTGGCCCCAGTCCCTTCTTGAGGAAGTGGATTACAGTGAGTCCTGCTCTGGTCACAACTTCTGTGTCCCTTAGTGCTGTGTGCATGCCTTGGGCCCCATGGGGTGGCCCACACCACAGCCTCTCTCGGGCCACTTTCCTCTTCCCTTCTCTCAAAGAGCCATACTTGGGGGTTAGAGTCATCTTCCTCTGACCTTTTCTGGGGTGCAGAAAGCCTTTGTCTAGTGCAGCAGGGACCACTGTGGCCATGTGGCTTTACTGATCTGTCTGTCCATGTCCAGCTTTGCCCTTCCTGCTCCAATCTCTGTGACCACCTCCTTCCCAAACCTTGGGGTCATTAAATAAGCTCAGCATCCTGGGGGCACACTTTGATGTTGATTAAACAAGGAAGCTGCAAGGTGCCTGGAGTGTCACTCACATGTCAGCCACCAAATTCATCCGGTGTTCTCTTGCTTCACAAGGACAGACAGGGTTTGTTTGATACTCGCCCATTTTCAATATTACAATAAAAACAATAGCTACCATTCCTTCAGTGACAGATGTTGCTCTAAGCACTGATGAAGTCACTGAATCTTCGTAATAATGCTGTGGGGTATTTACAGCAGTATCTCCATGTTACAGGTGAGGAAAGTGAGGCACAGAGAGGCATAAGTAACTTGTTCACGTGTATAAAGCTAGCAGATGACAAAATCAGCCCAGTCCATAGCAGTCTTATCCTGGGGCAGGGACGCAGCTGGGATAGGCAGGCCCAAGCTTCTCCCTGAACGGAGTTCCTCTTTTCCTATAACCTGCTGCTTCCTCTCCAATTCCCTGTCACATTTCCTCCCATGGGAGCTGTGTTCCCTCTCCATGCTCCAGTCTGCGGGCCTCGGACTTTCCATGCAGTTTCTCATGATTGAGGACAGACAGAGGTGTAGCTCTCACGCCCCCCCCCCCCCCCCACACTCAGACGGGAAAAGACGGAGCAGTGGAAACAGGCGCTGTGTTAGCTTACAGAGTGTGGTGGCTCACAGCACTGGGTGGAATGACACGGAAAAGCCCGTCTGGGGCAAGTTTGGGTTTTCAAGGGCAGTTGTCCTGGTGGCATGAGAGCTCGTGCAATGGCAGATGGTGCTGTCCATGGCAGAAAAAAACACACAGAATCTCCCTAACCTGGGCAGCAAAACATCAGTGACACAGGAACATGGCTGAGGCGTCACTTCCCCATGACTTGCCCTGAAGAGGCAAGAGGTGGACAGAAGCAACCTACATCCCTGTCACTACTGGGAGAAGGGAAAGCCACCAACTCACCCAGTCACCAGTGACACAAGAAGCGACAGGACAGCCTCTGGCTGCCAAACCGCAGGTGGTGTGTGTCCCTTCTGCTCCCACCACGTGTAGAGAAAGTTATGTGGGAATCACAACCCCCAAGTCCCTGATTCTCTGCTTTGGTCTCTTGGGACATAATGAGCACAACACATCACAGCCAATCAAGATGTAGCCATGTCAAGTTCCCCAGGACATAAGACTGATACAGGATTGGGAAGCACTGCCTGTAAAAACAAGCCTTGTCTGGCAGTCTGACTGACGGATGGATGGTGAGTTGCCTTGTCTGGCAGTCTGACTGACAGACGGATGGGTGAGTTGCCTTGCCTGGCAGTCTGACTGACGGACGGATGGGTGAGTTGCCTTG
>NW_003852451.1:4433209-4505255 GCF_000181295.1 Otolemur garnettii
AGTCTGACTGACGGACGGATGGTGAGTTGCCTTGTCTGGCAGTCTGACTGACGGACGGATGGTGAGTTGCCTTGTCTGGCAGTCTGACTGACGGATGGATGGTGAGTTGTAGCTCCACTTTGGGAGACTCAGTAGTTAACACATGTCAACATTTATCAGTGAGAATGAAATTACAGGGACAGGATACAAGAAAGAATCAGAAAGAATAAATTAGTGTGAAACAGGAACTTAAACAACCAATAAATCAGAGAAATAAACTAAGAAGAATCACCGCAAAAAGTTCAAGGAACCCCATTAATAGGAAATGAAATACTAGAAGACAAAATAATTGAGTTATCCCAGAGAGGAAATCCCACGTAGGGATGAATTTGCAGCACTGTCCTGCCTGACACAGGGAAGGATACAACAAAGCTGTTAAGCTGGTGGAGGATACGGAGATAGAGCTAATATTCTCGGCAGGGTGGGGGAGGTTGTCACAGCAAGCCAGCCTCCTCTCAGCACTGATCCCCACTCTGCGGGGAGTTCTTTCAGGTAACAAGACAGTCAGAATGCTGTTAGTTAAACTAACAAAACAGAAATCAATTCTCTGGGAAACTATACTTTTAGGGATTCAGAATAACATCCTATCAGTGACTTATTTGGGGAGCAAAGGTAAGTTCATGTGAAAAATAGAAAGGAAAATAAACAGTAGAGAGGAAACCAGCTTACCAGGGGGTCTCTTTGCTTGATGAATCACTAAGTCCCAGGAAGACCTCAGCTACAGGAAAAAGAGGTCTGCACGAGCCTAGCCCCAGCCATCAGGGGAAGGGGACTGTCCCTATGGCCAGGAACACAGGCTCAGACTGTCCCCCAGGGCAGCCTCGTGTGCTCATGCCAGACAGGAGGCTTAGATGTGGCTTCTTAATCCAGAAACATGCTGCCCACTGGCTAAGGTGGCCACTGAACACTTAAAACGTGGCTATTTGAACTGATATGTGTTTGAGTATAAAACGCAGCCTGGAATTTAAAGACAGTACAAAAAAAAAGGTTGAAGTATTTCAATAACATTTCATATTGGTTAAGGATTTAAATCATATTTTATATATATTGAATTAACTTTCACCTATTTCCTTTTGCTTTTTTTTTTTTTAAAATATGGAACGCTTCACGAATTTGCGTGTCATCCTTGTGCAGGGGCCATGCTAATCTTCTCTGTATCGTTCCAATTTTAGTATATGTGCGGCCAAAGCAAGCACCCTTTTGCTTTTTTAATGTGACTAACGTACAATTTTAAATGATATGAGCCTCCCATTCTGTTTCTGGGGGACAACACTGATCCAGAAACAGACCCAACATGGTAAGGCCTTTGGGGCAGCACACAGAACACAAAACAAAGCGGCAGCTTGAGGCAGGAGAAGTGGCACCTCCAAAGGCCCCAAGGTGGTCCCTCTCCTCCTACAAAGCAAGAGAGGGCCAGGGGCCCTGAATGCTGAGTACTTAGCGGGGCAGGTGACAACAAGGGCATGTTGGCTTTGCACTTGGTCGGTGGCAGAGGCAAACTTGAGGGGCCTGGATCATCAGCCCCCATGATTCACCAGGAATCCCCAAATCCTGGAGGAACCTGTCTCAAAATCACTACTCCACCCCTGTGATTGTGACACTTTTCCATCTCCTGGTGGGTATGAAGCGGACAAATGAGAGTTATTTAAAAAAAAATCTGCATTGAGTTTCCTATTCAAAAAAACACACTGAACCCTGGAAAGCCCAGAAGACAGAGTTTTATTATTAAATCCTGTGCTAGGGCCGCCATACTCAAAATGGGCGGCTTAAGTGGACAGAAATTTATTGTCTCGGTGCTGGAGGCTGGAAGTCCAAGATCAAGATCAAGGTGTTGGCAGGGTTGGTCCTTCAGAGGGCGCTTTCTGTTAAATCTAATTATGGCATAAGAAAATATTTACATTCACACTATGTGTGTGCCTAAAATGGATTTCTTTTTTTTTTTTGCAGTTTTTGGTTGGGGGAGCGGGTTTGAACTCACCACCTCTGGTATATGGGGCCAGTGCCCTACTCCTTTGAGCCACAGGCACCGCCCCTAAGATGGATTTTTTTATGTGTATTAATTCAGTGCAACCTCACTCATTTGAACTTTTAAAAAACGCTACTTCACAGCTTCTTGATAATAAAATAATCATGAACACTGCTTTAAAAAAGTATTCACTCACAGAATTTCATATGGGCTTTGCTACTGAATGGATATCACCAAAATACTTTAAAATCTTTTCTTTCTTAGCAGTTTAAATATCCCCAGGTGACCTTGATTTATCCACTGAGCCAGACCTTTTGTCACAGATGGCCCAAGGGGAATGTGGTCCGGATGGTGTTGGATTTAACACATATTCCATGATGATCAAATGATTGGACTGAATTGTGTCTGTCGGCCTGACTGTGTAATTGTTTATTCAGTTACTGATTTCTGGAACTGGGAGAATCACCACCAATTTGAAGTTGTTCTGGTGATGGCACGTGTGGTCAGTATATTCTCACAGGGCAGAAATGTCTCTTTATCCTTTTAAGGAATGGTGAAGCGGCCTCAGCTCTTTCAGGCACCTAAGAGTTTGCCTAATGAGAGTGCTTAGCAAACCAAAGGGAAGATGATTGTCAGGTGATGAAATATTCAAGGGGACAAAACAGCTACACGCAGAAGCACTTCCAGGTGAGGGAGCTTTTCTCCAGGCTTCTCAGGACAGTTTCCGTCTCCCCGAGGCACCATCCCGCCCAGCAGTGCATGAACTTCTGTCTAGAACACCTCCCTGGTGGCCTCCTACCCTGTCTCACGGCCCTGGGGATGTGGATCTTTGAAGCTTGGCACCGGTTAGGCCCTGGTGTAGCTAAATGAGGTCTTGGCTCCTCAAAGGCCTGGGCATGTTCTGTGCGGAGCAGATACGGGACTCCAGGAGGAGCCGGCCATAAATCACTCAGTGTCAGGGCCTTTTCAAGCTAAATCCCTCGGCTCTCGAGCCCATCACGGAGAGTGTCATTTATGGAAATGCCTCAGAGTTAAGATTAGAGGTGCATTTGGTTATTCATTTACTTTGCATTTCCAAATCTCAGTAACTCTATTTCAGGAATCATTTTGTAGAATACTATTGGCTGCAATTTTCTAATATAAAGGGGCTTCTAAAAATAAACATAAGCTATTTAGGTATATTTCTGTGGTATTTCACTCTAGAATAAATTAGTTGGAAAAAAAACCTTAATACAGATGACAAAACTGAAAAGTAACCTGCTTTCCACTAGAATTGCACAGGCCCAGGAAAGGAACCCACTGCCCGGCATTTTGTCAGCGTCGTCAAAAGGAGACTCCCAGCCCTTTAAATCCATGCATCCTAATCCTTCCAGCTCCTGGTGTGCTTCGTAAACCCACCCTATAATGAGCATTTTATTTAAGCCATTTTTAGAGATTAGAACGGAGTTCATTTCCTTCTACTTTTCTTTCACGTTACTTTTAATCCCTTCATTCTATAAACTTAATTGCTATTTTGCTGGTCCCCAAGCAGCTAACCTAAGCCTTCCTTAAGCATTTCTGAGTAATTTCCCTTTAGTTATTTACTACGTTTTCTCTGTAGTCAGCTAAATGAAACTTGCAGGATGTTTCTTGGGTAAATAAAACTTTTCAGATGAGGCATTTGCTTTTTTGTTACAACCAAACCGCATTTCTCCCTCTTCTAGGGGGCATCAAAGAGATGACAGAGTGATTGATGTCAGTCATTACTGCCGTTTTGGTTTTTTTTATCTTGGGCAGAACATTCAACATTACATTTGATACAAAAACGAATGAGCAATTGTGCAATCGCTGCCACTTCCCCCTTGTTGACAGGTTTGCGTTTTGCTCAGGAGTGTCACGTGCTGCAGCGCCCGCTGAGTTTGGAGGCCACGCTGTGGCCGTTACCTACTTAACCTACCTGTCTGGCTGCGATGTCCCTGTTTCACAAACACACCTGTCAGGCGGCTGCCTTCAGAGAACAATGTAGTTATTTATCTATTTATCCTATTTGATAAAAATAGTAGCATGTGCAACAAGTGGACCAGAATTTGTCTTAAGAACCCAACAATATAAACATACAGATGGATAGTGATGCCCATTAAATCAGTCCTCACAGAAGACAAGTGTGGGTGCATTTGTGTATACCATACATTTATTTAACTGTGTTAATAAGAATAGAAACCTTTGCACTCAGCTCCTATGAGGTCATCACAGAACTAGCTTCATCTTCCCATGTGTGGCTCTTGCCGAGATGTTTCCCCTGTCAGCACCCAGCACCAACCTGTCCCAGACCATAGCAGTTAACATTCCTTTCAGGGGTCCCATTTGACAGAAGGACTTCATGTGTGTGCTCTTATTTTATCCTTTCATCCACAACTACAAAGATTTTCCAGAATGAGGGTGTTTATCATTGTCCTACTGCACAGAGAAGAAAACTGAGGATTGAAGAGATCATGTGACCTATCCAATGTCTCAGAGCTAAAGAATTCAAATGTTCTTATTCCAAATCTAACCTTCCTCCAGCAGTGCCATTACCACCTCAGGAACAAGACTTCAGAACAATCTTGATATAAATGCAGCAGAACCTCTGTAAATTGACCACCCAATACACTATGACAAACTAGTCAACATAGGGAGGTGATCAACGTAAGAAATTAGGCCTACTTTACTGATACATACATGTGGTACAGTGGTACACGTCTGGTCTACGAAAATTATGTCAACTTAAGGAGGTGGTCAACGTAGGGAAGTGGTCAACTATGGAGGGTGTGTGTGTGTGTGTGTGTGTTTTTCTCTGTTCCAACTTCAGACCCAGGTGAGTTGATTTTCATCCCATTCTGATGTACAGTAGATTGGGAGGATTTAAACGAGTAACTAGATAAGAAACCAGTCCTACAGAAAGCTCACACTTTCTACTCACCAGGATTAGACCTTAAGAATATAAAGTGGGACATAGCCTGTACATCAGCAGTCTGACCATTTGGAATTAGTCACTTATTATTCCACAGGTGAAGGGGTACATGGTAAGGAGAATCTGAAGCCTAAATAAAATTCAGCATCGCCTGTGCTCCAAACCAGAATAGAAGTCACCAAACCACAAGACAACATGCGGTAAATGTCAACTGTTTGTTTGTGTTTTATATGGAAGTATAAAGCTCAGGCCACAACTAATCTTTTTAAAAATACCTGCCTGACTACTCACTGGGGTCTTGTAAGTTTCCCAGTCAAAATAAGACAATAATGCCTGTGGCTGTGCCTCACAAATGGTCAAAGTCCATGAGATTGTAAATGGAATGGTTACTTTTATCATTTTTATTATATTATGCTGCGGATAGAATAGCATAGCCTGAGTATAGTATGTCATGTAAGGAATGTCGGAAACTGCCCACAATATTACCCAAGATATCGTAATGAAGTCTAAGCCATCAGATATGCAGACGGAATGTCATCTCAGAATAATTCATACACAGGAAAAGGTGGACCTTGTTTATAGCTCTTTTCATCCAAAACCTCTGTTTTCTCTTGCTCTGTACATCAAATCTGGCTGAAATGGGGGGAAACCCAGGGACAGGGTGTGGGGAAAGGGTCCTAGGAATAAAGAGCAATGAGAACCCTCAGCTACACATCAGTGGCTCTTAAACCCTTTATCTTAAACCTCACAGCAATTAACTTCAGCATTAAAAAATGTGGCATTCTTCATTTCCCGGGACATACTTTTACTCCTAGAAATATAAAACAAAAGTTTAGTGATTTACCCAAAGGCACAACCCGGCAACAACAACAAAGTTAAACGTAGGAGATTTGCTCAGTTCTTCAAGACAATACCCCAGAAAATGTGGAACCACAGCCTGGTATTTAGGACTTTACCTTTCTAGACACAGGGATGTCGGGTTCAATAAATGCAAATCTTTGCAGTGCCTGTAACTATGTGGTTGCTATTGTTAATAATAATACACAAGAAAATATACCCAATGTCAACCACACAACCAGGAAGGGTGAGGCCCCCGTGAAGCACAGTCCCTTCCAGATCTGAGGCTGGAGTCAAGGCCTCCAAACACCTTCTGAGAAGACACACCAGGAGACTAGGCAGTTTCTTAAGGGAAATGATGGCAAGAAGGTTGCCAGTTCCAATTTAATATCTGTATATATGTCCTACCTTGGACATTCTCTAAAAATGTATTTATATTCAATGTAGACATAAAAATCAATGTTTCTGCCTGGAATCTATTCACACCTTAATACAGTTTATCATGGAGAAGGCAGCAGGAAAATTAAACATGTTGTTAACGTCCAAACGGTGCTGTTTGTTGTTTTACATTTGACAGAAGTGACCAAATGGGACGTGTTCACTTTTAATGTGGCTTTATTTATTTTTCTTACACTATTTCTTTAGCACTTTTTCTTCTCACATGACACAGTTATACATAATTCAGAGCTTTTGTGTCTCCCTGCACTGTCTGCATGATTTCTGGTGCTATTCAACTGCTCTATTTATGACCAAATGGCCAAAATGTCTTTTATTATTCATTTGGTGGGGGGAGGCAATTTTTAAAAGCTATAGGGAATTCCAACCCCCTAAATCCCAAATTGCTTTTCTTTGTTCCAGTAAGTTGTCAAAATTCTGGCTGAAATAATTATCTATTGGCCCTGACCAGTTATAATCTATGTCCTGCTAGGAGGGCGGGTCCCTTCCCTGAATCGTGCTGACCACAAGGATGAGCTCCTGTGAGATGTGGGGCCTCCACTTCCAATTCTTCACAGCCATTTTCTTATTTCTTCACAGTTCCTTTTCTTCAGAGTTGTCTCAGTCCCTTAGGAAACATTATAGGTTTCCATTCCCCTGATTCCATTACCAAGGTCTGTCATTTGGGGAGGTGACATCTCGCTGCCTGGCCGCCTGACCGGTCCCAAGAAGGCTGGTGCTGGCAATTCCTGTCCCCAGGCCCCAGGCACACCGGTCACCCTCCAGGCTCCACCCCCTGCACCTCCCTCAGCCCTGTTGCAGATGATAAAAGTCCTTTTACAGACAGGAGAAATTACACAGCACAATTATGGGACATGGAGGACGGCAGGGGCCTTTCGGATGATCAACATTTTTGTCTGAGGTGAGAAAATTAAGAAATTACATTACATGCAAAGGCCTCCTAAACAGGGAGTAAGGGACATTGACCTTGAACCTAATCGTTCCCGCCCCTGCCTCCGGGAAGTTCCTCAGAGACCAGAACACAGACGGGAATCTGCACCTGTGGGCGCCGGTGCAGGGCTGGGCCGCTCCCATCGGCTCACCAGCTGACCCCCGGGTGTCCTGCGCATGGCCTGGCGACCTCGCACGCACGCAGCCTGCCTCTCCTGTGGACTCTTCCCGGGGCTGCGCTTACCCCCCACCCCCCAAGCTTTCTACGCACAGAAAACCCCGAAGGGAAGGATGGGGAAGGCGGAACGAACAGCACGCTGACGCAAAGAGGCTTTTCCTTCTCCATCAGTCCCCCTCTGCACGGGCTAATTAATTTCCTACACTGGGTACTCTCACACCTATCATGGTGATCATTCTTCCTTGTCAGAAAGACCCGGGTGGAGCCGTCTCAGCACAGCCTAGGGGGCATACAAGGGCGGGTGTCAAAGTTGGAAGTGATTAACCTGGCGACATAATGATAAGTGAGGCAGGTGTAAGCCCGCGACAGCCGGGTCCAGAGTGGGGCTGATGCGCCTGTCCTCCCAGACAGGGACAGGGAGGGACTGAGCCTGTGCTCTCTCCTCACTTCCTTCCTCCTTTTCTTCATTTTTTTTCAATGTCTTTCTGCCTTTCTTCCTTTTCTTTCTATTTCTTTCTCCCAGAAGAGAGGCAGATCATAATCTTTAGTATACCACTGGACCTTTAAATGAAAAGTGCCATCACCCACCATTCTTTCATTCAACAAACACTTAACTGAACACTCCCTCAGCTTCTGTAGGCATTGGGATGGATGCCAAGGCCACAGAGATTAATGGAACCCAGCTTCTCCTACAACCTGAGGCTTCTCAGCTCTCTTAGACCAGCCTTGTTCTGACAAAACTGAAGTTATACATCTAAACTGGGATAAGCCACACGCTGAAGTCCCCTCCTAATCATTCTGCAGACCTGCTTGCTCAGAAGAGTGAAGGCTGATAGTCACAGAAGCTCCACTGGTCCCCACTTCCCTGAGGACCCAAGGGTAGAGACTCAGGCTGCAGCAGACAGGGAACTAACTTGGACTTCTGTCTGCTAGGAGAGCTCTGAGTAAAACCACATGAAATTATCCGCCTCTTCCCAAAGTTTGGGTGCTATCTTAATATGGACAAAATTTTGTTATAAAGCCATGATTTTCTAATAATAAAACCAGCTAAAAAAATTATTAAGCAATTATCCTCTGCAAGGCACTGCTCAAAGCATTTACTTTGTATTAGCCCCTTTAAACATCACATCAATCCTGTTAGTTAAATATTTTATTATTGTTGTTATGAACTGAATTGCACTTTCCAAAAATTCATATGTTGAAACCCTAATGACAATATTATCATATATTATCCTATTTGGAGCTAGGACCTTTGGGAAGTAACATGAGGTCATCAGAGTGGTGCTTTAATCTTACTAGTGCCCTTAATAAGAAGAGGAGAAGAGACCAAAGATCTCTCTCTCTCCCTCTGTCTCTCTCTCTTTTTCTGTGCACACACATAGAAAGGTGACCCTGTGAGGTTATATCATTAAAGAGATTATCTATTAGTCATGAATGGAAGGGATGCATTACCAGAAATCAACTCTGATGACACCTTGGTCTTCGACTTCTCCAGAACTGAAAGACAATAAGCTTCTGCTGTTCAAGCCACCCATTCCGTGGTTAGGTTAGGATTCTGCTGAGGGCTTTCATCATGGCTTATAGGGAGCAAACTTCTCGCTGTGTCCTCACCTGGTTTCTCTTTCTCTTCTTATAAAGACATTAATTTTTGGATGAGGTACTCATTCTTATAGCTCATTTGAATCTAATTACTTCCAGAAGGCCCTGTCTCCAAGTATCATCACATAGGGGATTAGGGCTTTGACATAAAATTGTAGGGGGGAGGGTGTACACAGTCAGTCTGTAGCAAGGATCCATGTAAATTTCATTTCAAAATGGAATTTTATCATTTAAAATTTTTGAAAATGTCCTCAGAGCCATGTCCTTTCATACTAGTAATTTAAAATTGGGGGTGATGTCATCAAAATGGTAGAATAGGAGGATCCAGTCCTTATCCACCCACCCTGACAGAAAACTGATTGCAGCAACCACCCATGTATAAGAATGCCTCAGGAAAGTCCCCAAGTCTAGCTGAGAAGTGTCAGCATTCCAGAGAAAGAAAAAAGCTGAGATAGCTGTTTACATTGAAAAGGGGGGAGAAAAGCAGCTTCACTTTAATCACATCATTCTTCCCCGAAAGCAGCATAGCCTTGTGCTGAGAGAGACCACCTCAGCCTGCAATTTCTCTAAGGGAAAAGAGACAGCATCGTGAGCACATAGCTTCCCAGGCCTTGCATAATAAACCCAAGATGCCCACTTCTGTCTCACTCTACCCAAAACACTGAGGGGATTGGCATGGATGAATCATCTTGGGGCAGCTAAAAACAAGGTGGGAGAGGAACACACAGAAACTAGCACACAGTTCTCACCAGCTGGCTATGGACCCTGCTAACTAGCTCACTGACTCCATCAAATGGCATTACCCCATGAACAGCACCCACATGGGTCCCATAGCGCACAGATCTCAGCAGTGAGTGTACTTCTTAGAAGCCAGCTCAACTCTACTGGTTTGGGAGAGAACATATAATCTTGAGCATGTCAGGGCACTGCCATGGGGAAAATAAATGGTAGGTTTACAACACCAGCCCTGGATTTGTAAGATGAAAAAAGAAACACAACACTAAGACTCACCTCACTAAGAGGAAGATGGAATAAGAGGAGTGGAATGGGCTAATCTATACAAAAGTTCTAGAAGACCTCTAGAATCTCTAGATAGGCTCACTGGTTTAAAAAAAAAAAAAATCCAGTAAGTAAATACTAGAAGAGGGAATTTCTTCTTCAAATGTGAAGAGGCAATGCAAGGCTTCAATGAACATAAAAAAATCAAGGAAGTATGACGCCACCAAAGGGGGGAAAAATATAGAGCTCTAGTCGATGACCCCAAAGAAATGGATATCTATGAATTGCCTGACACAGAATTCAAAATGATCCTATTAAAGAAGCTCAGTGAATAGCAATAGAACACACAGACAACTAGATGAATTCAGGAACATAATACATAAAGAAATTCTATAGTTGAAGAATATAATGTCTAAACTGAAAAGTTCAATAAAGACCTTGAACAGTAGTCTCAATCAAACAGAAGAAAGATTCAGTGAACATGAAGAGAGATCACTTGAAATTGTCCAGTCAGAGAAGCAAAAAGAAAAAAAAATGAAAAAGAGTTAAAAAGCCTATAAAATTTTGGTACACAATTGAGTAAACATGTATATACATTATGAGAATTCCAGAAGGAGCAGTGAATGAAAAAGAGGTAGAAAGCCTATTTATAGAAATAATATCAGAGAAATCCCCAAATTTGGAGTGAGAAATGAACATCCAGATCCATGAAACACAGAGAACTCCAAATAGGTTAAACAAAAAAAAGGTCTTCAACTGGACACATTATAATCAAATTGCCAAAAGGCAAAGACAGAATTTTGAAAGCAAGAAAAAGTGAATTGTCATACACCAGAAAACCTTCAAAGGCCATTAGCAGATTTTCTTACTGTAGGCTAGGAAGAGAATTGGACAATATACAGTTGGACCTTTGAACACTGTGGGGCTTAGAGGCAGTGACTCCCAGCACAGTCAAAAGTCTACATACAACATTTGATTCCCCAAAAGCTTACAAATGAATAGCCTACTTTTTACCAGAAGCCATACTGATAAACATAGACAGTTGACCAACACATATTTTCTAAGTCATATGTATTATATAATTATAATAATGTAAACCAAAGAAAAGGTTATTGAGAAAATCTTAAGGCAGAGAAAATACATTAATTATTTAAGTGGTGGTGGATCATCATAAAGGTCTTCACCCTCATCATCTTCTTGCTGACTAGGCTGATAAAAAGGAGAAGGAGGACAAGTTGGTCTTATTGTTTTAGGGGTGGCAGATGCAGAAGGAAATTGGTGCATAAGTGAACCCCCATAGCTCAAACCCATGTTGTGCAAGAGTTGACTGTCTATTCAATGTGCTGAAAGGAAAAACTTCCACTCTAGACTCCCATACCCAGCAAATCTTTCCTTCAGAAATGAAGGCAGAATAAAGACCTTCCCAGATAAACAAAAGCTGTGGGAGTTTGTCAGCATTAGGCCTGCTTTGCAAGAAATGCTAAGGGGAATTCTTCAAGTTGAAATGAAAGGACATTAATTAGTAACATGAAAGCATATGAAGGAACAAAACTTACATTTAAAGGTAAGTATATATACAAATTCAAAATGTTCTAATACTATAATTGTGTATAATTGTGTCTGATACTATAATTGTATATAATTAAATCATTTTAATGCCAGTATAAAAGTTTACAAAAGCATTAAAAATAATTATGCCTGCAATAATTTCTTATCAGATACATACTATAAAAAGATATAAATTGTGACATCATTAGCATAAAAGCAGGGGCAGTAAAAGTAGAAGGATCCTGTGATCCAGCAATTTCACTTCCAAATATGTATCCAAAGAAATGGAAATCACCGTATCAGAGATACCTTCACTCCCATGTTCACTGCAGCACTAGTCACAACAGCCAAGACAAGGAAACAACCTACCTGTCAACTAAGAATAGATAAAGAAAATGTGGTAGATACATATAATGAAATATTATTCAGCCTTAGAAAAGAAGAAAATGCTGCCATTTGCTACAACACAGATGGACCTTCATGGCATTAGGATAAGTGAATAAGCCAGACACAGAAAGACAAATGCCGTGTGACCTCGAAATCAGCCAAACTCTTAGAAGCCAAGAGTAGACAGGTGGGTGCCAGGAGCTTCTAGGGAGGGGAAAATGGAGAACTGAAGGCTAAAGGGTATAAAGCGTCAAACATGCACAATCAGTAAGTATCCATAACTAACAATACTGTACAGCGAAGGGAAATTCTGGAGGTGATGAATGTGTCTATGGCCATGATGCTGGTCCTGGTTTCCAGGGTGCATAAGTGTCCTCTGAGTTGCTGACGAATGCACACTAAACGTGCACAGCTTTTCATGTCAATCATACCTCAAATGGTTTAAAAATTGGTTTTCTATAGTTTTAAAGTAGAATTCATAGATTGTCAATTTCTATTCATTTTCTAATAAAGGAAGTTCATTACAATAATGCATAGCCTTTAATAAGGGTGCCTTTGTACCTCACTAACCTTAAGACAGCATAACCCTCAACTGAGGTGAGGACCCTCTGCCAGAGCTCCCAGTGGCAGGGAAGAGGTGTCCACGACCTGTGTTTGTCTGGCCACATACAGGCAGACCAGGAGAGACGATTCAGCCACGGAGGGGAAAAGTCCCTTTAACTTACATGGTAAGGAGATAAAACACACTGTAAAAAACCAAAACAAAACAAAAAAACTCTCTTTCTACAACCTCTCTAAGAGGAGGTGTCCTGAGTCACTAAATGGAAACTTTCACTAAACCAGATTCAAGATTTTTACCATTTGTTTTTGTTGGTGATGGTGGTGGTATTGTTTTAAGATTTTTACAATTTGGTCTCAATCTTAAATGAATGGATCTCTTTCCAGGGCCAAAGTGGATACTATAGCCAAAAGAATCGTCCAAGGGTCTCAAGTCCCTGGCTAAAAACTCTGCCACTGGTGTCCACCACTGTCAGATCTGGTCCTTGAGCACCTCCAAGGAAAGAGGATCAGCTTTTAGAAAAATTATGGAATCTGAGGTCTCCAGGAGCTTTTTACAGCACAAAGCAAAAGTAAATTAAAAATGCTAGCCATGAATGCACGCTTGCAAAATAGCACTGCCTGTGACACCTCTTATGGACTTGAAAACTCTGAGAATTTACCAAATTACTGCATCCCAGTTTGGTTTGGTAAATAAAGAGTAACCACCAGCATCACTTCTTTCCATATTTATGGGGTACAAAAGTAGTCTCCACTTACTGCCCATGCTGCCAGCCCCCAGGAGTCCCTTCAATTTACCTTATTCTGCACTAGGCGTGAAGCTCCACAGAGAAAAAGATGCAGCCCAGGGAGCTAAAGCCAGGAGATTAACTCAGTTACACCTTTCAGTGTCTCAGAACTAACTACACCTCCACTCTCTATGTGACTCAGCTGCACATCAGCCATACACCTGCATTTCAGGGATCTATTCCTAACCAGGCCCCCGCAACGTGCCTGCATGTGCACCGCGATGCTGTCTGCTCTCTTCACGCCCAGCCTCTCAGATTTCTTTAAGATCCTTTTGTACTGGGCAGCACCTGTGGCTCAGTGGGTAGGGCACTGGCCCCATATACTGAGGGTGGCGGGTTCAAACCCGGCCCTGGCCAAACCGCAAACAAAAAATAGCCAGGCATTGTGGCAAGTGCCTGTAGTACCAGCTACTTGGGAGGCTGAGGCAAGAGAAAGCCCAAGAGCTGGAGGTTGCTGTGAGCTATAACATCATGGCACTCTACCCAGGGTGACAAAGTGAAACTCTGTCTCTTAAAAAAAAAAAAAAAAAAAAAAAGAACCTTTTGTACTGCAATAACAGGTTTTAGACATCTCCAGACACACTTCCGAGTGTTTATAGTCATGTCATGAAAATTTGCCTGAAATTAACAGAAACAAGAGCGATTTTCCACATGGCATCAAGGGTTGAAGACGGCCTGATGGTGTGTTCAGTGCCTGTCCACTGACCAAGGCCAGCAGAAATCCTCTGTGGGTTTCCATGGAGGGATAACTTACGGGATCATCCTCATGGGAGCAGATGTGAACTTTTCCGTGCCCTCCCTACAGAAAAGGGGAAAACTTACGTAGAAGTCCCAAAACAAGAAATATCTCACAGAAAACTTTCCTAACAGAGTTGTATGGAAAAGAATCTCAATACCTAAAATAAATCAGGATGAAATATCTAAATACCTAAAATAAATCAATGAAGTTGGAATCAACTTCATTCCAACTTAATCTATCTGACTTTCTTATGCCACATAACTTAGTAACTTAGACAATTGCTAGAGAATGTAGGTTCCAAGGAAAATCCTGAAATGTACAAACTCGTATTAGGATAGGCAGAGAGAAAACTGGAAAACCATCACAGCAGACACAGCCTCCTCATTCTGGGAGAGCATGAACAGGACCACCTCACAGCTGATGAAAATACCTACTCTTCCTCCCACTTTATTCAGGTCTTATTTTAGAGGAAGTATCTGATAGTCTGCTTGATATGTAAAGCAGGGCTGAAGAAAATGACGGACTCCAGCCCGAATGATCCTGTGAAAACTTAGCACCTACACAGAGAGACGCACGGCTTCTTTCCCTTTCCCTCAATCCAGAGGCCTGCTCCAGCCTTTTCCACACGTGAGGAGTGAGGGATTCTTCCACCTGGTAAAGTAAGGCCGTGTCACGACGGAGTGAGTGTCTCAGCTCAGAAAGTTCATATAGTTTAAGTGTAGGGTCCTTCTTGCTTAACAAGCATGTGGGGTGAGTGATCTGAAGGGTGGAACGAATTCATCTGGTTAGCGGACACTACTGAAGTCCCACATCACACTGGACGCTCTTCCTGGCTCCAGGGGAGAGAGGGCAGGAGAGGTGAAGAGAGGAGAGGAGGGAGAGAAAGAGAAAGTAGACAGCACCCAAAAAACAGGATATCCCTGAGAAATGCTGTGGCCAAAGACGTTTCCATAAGTGGAATCCACAAAAAGGCATGAAAGAGAAACAGTGACAGCCAGCCAGCCTTCACCCCAGTAAGAACTCACTGTGTGAGGAGCTGAAAAGACCAAAGGCAGCAAGGAAATCGGCCCCAACTCCCACTGGCGAGTCTCACTGAGCCAGTTCGAGCACCTAATTGTCCCTGTGTGCAGCTTGGAGACCCCTTCCTTGGTTTGCCCTTTGTGGAGAACCTTCTAGTCATTACTCCCGAGACCAGGTGGGCCATAGCAGCAAGAGGGAAGGATAGAAGGAAAGCATTTTTTTGGCTGGCACTTGGGAGTGTAGTTAGAAACACAAGGAAGGCCTGAACCAAGGATGTGGCGGATGTGGCAGATGTGGGCTGACTGCAGCCAGGCTCACTGTGACACCCTCCAGAAAGGGGTAACAGCAGCCGCATTCAACAGAGGAGGAAACTGAGCCCCAAGACACTTCTCTAATATGTTCAGCGTCCAGAAAGTGCACTCTGGTGGATCTGAATTCAAACATGCTTAACGCAGAGCCATCTGGGGAGGCTGAGTCAGCAGTGCTGGGCGTGTCCCACCTTCCTCCAGCTGACCTGCCACTGGGGATGGGGGAGTTGGGGGGCCTGTGTGTGAAGGGCCAGGCACACAGCAGAAGAGACTGCTTCCATTTCAATGGAGTAAAAGGTGGGTTAGAAAGGACACAGTGACACAATTTCTTTAGTGACCACATTTGATTTGTCACTTGTGAATGTGTCCTGGAGACTTTGAGAGAGGCTGCCTCTCAGGGACAGGATTGGGCGGAGGCTTGCCTGTGTCCTGGGCCCTATGCGACTGGCCCTCCTCCAAAGCTGACAGAGTCCAAGTGTCTGTCCCCAGCTGAGCCCTCAGATGGGGCATCTCTTCAAATGAGTCTGAACACCCAAGAGTCAGCACTGTTTCTCCAAGGAGTCAAAAACAGTTGTTTTCTATGCCAACCCCTTAAGAACATGTTCAGAGGGTCAAAATCTTAGCTGAAAAATTGTAACTAGGCTGTGAGAATAACTGGTTAAACTGCTTGGTTAACAGAAGTAATTCCAGCCATCCCTCTTACCAGAGGTCATGAAATGGTGGAACATTTAAATAAAATTAGTCACTTTTCATGTGTTATCAAACCAGCATGATGCACTTTATAGTGATGGGAGCATATCTCACTTACCTGTCTCCTTTTAGTAACACAGGAAGATGAATGGGATAACTCAGACTCCAAGGTCCACTCATGGGTGTGTGAGTTTGAGCAGCTCTAGGCAGCCACCTGACTTTGAGAGCTGGGTGGCTCTGCTGTGGGTGCCGCCTTAGGCTATCCTGAGTCTCTCCCTGGAGGAAGCCAGCCCTCTTTTATTCTGTCTTGTTGTAGAGTGCTGTCACTCCCAGCATAAGGGAGGCCACAAGAACGAGTGTGTGATGCAGGCCTGGCCGGTGCTGCCTCTCTGTCCCATTGCCCTACAGTGCATCACCAAGAGGCCCCAGCAGAGCTCAACCACATTTCAGGGCTTCATATGTGAATACACAAGGTCCAGGGTCCATTTTTTTTCTTTTTCTTTCTTTCTCTCTTTTTTCTTTTTACTTTCCATTGAGTTTCCTAAACTTGGAGAATGCGAGTCCAGGCTGTGATGGAGAGAGTCTCTTTGCACAGTGAAGCCAAGAGGAGCTCAGCAGTGTGGCAAGCCAGCAGAGCTGGTGCCTCTGCACAGAATGTGACTCTGGCTGCCAAGGCTGAGGGCTCCTCCTTCATGTGTATGAATGACCCGGCTTTCTCCCCTGCCCAGAGAATCAACATGTCCCCTTTACTCAATGGTTCTCAAACCTTCCTAATGTCTCATCCCTATAATACAGTTCCTGTGGGTCGTGACCCACAGGTTGAGAACCACTGCCTTTACTGCTCAAGCTATCTACTTGAGTTATCTTGGAGCCAAAGAACTCACTAACTGATCCACCATAGTATTCTCAATTCCTTTCAAAGGCCTCTTTAAGCTAAGGGTTGGAACTTGAATGGGAAAGGAAGCAGAGAAGATACTTGGTCACTTATAGAATATGATCACAGTGATCACTTAAGAAACCAAACGTGGAAAGGCTCCACAGGATAAATCTGAAAGGATTTAGGTAGAAAGTAAAAATCCTATTTCAAATTGTGTATGAAAGTGCCACACTGTATCCCATGATTGCATTAATGTACACAGCTATGATTTAATAAAAAACAAACAAAAAGAAAAAGAAAGAAAGAATCCTGGGTGCCCAAAGTCCTTTTACATGGTACTTGGGGGTGCCCAGATGCACATTAAGTGGGGCTCAACTAAAGAGGCTGAGGAATAAATAGACCCCATTGCAAAGAAAGAATCATCAGAACTCAGTGTCTCCTTGGTTTTCTTCTTGTTTCCTGACTCTTGATGCTAGGGAGAAGGATTGTATAGTAAGAACTACACGGAGGGATCTCCTTGAAGCCAATCTCTGACCTTATTAAAATAAAACTTTAGACAAGTTTAGTCAGGCCATAAGGAGAGAAGTTCTTGATCATATCTGCTCATATTTTCAGCGTATTCCTCACTTGATGTTATTTCCTGACAAGCCAAATGTTTCTGTAAATTTAAATAAACAGAACACAAGGTTCTGGGACAGAAATGATCCAATTATGATTATGCGACCATAGATAAGCCTGTGATTGTTGATGAGTCCAGGATGTAGATTGATGATCCGATGTATGAGCCAACAGCAACACACGGACCAGTTTCTTGGGTCAGTCTTCACAACCTGGTAGGTACCCTCTTCACCAGCCATACCCAGCTGGCATGTTTACAGCATCTGCATCGTCCCGGCCAGCAGTCGAGAGGTTGGGTCCTTCGGGAAGGTGGTCTACTGTGGATCCAGACACAAGCTCGCAAGAATAAGACGGGGATGGCTTTGGCTAATATGTCATGGTCCACTTCCAGGCATCACCCTGGAACCCTCACTGTGATGTTGAGTTCAGGTAGTAAAGTTCTGCCAGCCCCATCACTCTCTCCAGGGTATTATTTTTATTGTAAGTGACACCATGAACACAGGTATTCTGGGGGTGACTAGCCATTCTACTTGGCCCAAGACTGAAGGTTTCCTGGACATAGGACTTTTGGTGCTAAAACTATCCTTCTGTACTATCTAGAACAGGTGGTCAACCTGGGGATTAAATAGAAAAGTGAGAGAGAAAATGTATACCTTTAAAATGTCCAATATGCTCTTGAGTTTGTTAAACTTCAGAGTTAACCTCTTCCCACTTCCTGGTGATTTTTTTAGATCTAGACTTAATTTTCCTGACAACAGTTGCCTCGTTTGGACAGAGGCCTACCTAAATAGCAGAATGCATGAACAGTTAGCTCTGGATAAAAAGGAACCAACAGGGGAGGAAATAGAGCTACATAGGGACTAATTAAAGATGGCAAGTCTGACTCGGAGGGGAAATCTGCATTTTATATTTTTGAGATATGCAAATGTATTTTCAGATGTCTACATTTCAAGGATACTAATGTTGATGACTCAGATTTCTGTAGTGAACTTCTTCGGTGAATAGATTAAAATGACATGTTATTGGCAATTCTATTGTTTCTAAGTAAATGGATCCTTCTAAAATACTTGGAGGAGCTGGAAATAGTTTGGCTGAATATTTAGCCACAGAAGATATCTTCTCTTTATAAGATGGTTCTGCTCATCAGCAGAGGATGCATGCCCTGTCAGAGAAGGCTGCAGAAGGCCATGACGGGTGCAGGCCACTGCCCCAGAGAATGACCCTCCTCTTATACCCTGGCATCAGGACACTTTGCTTTTTCCCTATGAACCAAGCTGAAAGTGGCTTCAAGGTATCTGGAGTCACTTTTAAGGCATCTGAAGTCACTTTTAAGGCTGCTCTTTGCTCTAAAAATAGATTATGGCGCAATAACCCCAAAGGTGTGTGGTGCCATGATGCCTTAAAGAAGCATGTGGTCTTGCTCAGGTGTGAACCAGTTTTTCTGATCAATGTTCTCTAAGTCTGGTTTAGCTCCCAACTTCTTAAATACCTATCAGGGTCACCGATCTTAATGGACCCTTTTGAGGGGCACATCTTTCCACAGGAAGCCCATTTTAGACTGAGTTCCTCCGATGCATTTGGAAAGTGTCCCTATCTGCCAGCCCTGGCCCGACTCACAACTCAGACAGACACCGGGTATTTATTTCTAATATTAGAATCTGAATCATGTTCCATTTTAAAGAGCTTTATCATGTGCATCAAAGAAACAGACCTTCCTTGTTTAAAATCTAAAAGTAGATGGACGGTAAGTAAGATCTGCCTGTATTAAAATTTTCAAAAAGCGAAATTGACAGGTCATCTGAAATGACCTCTGTTCAAGGTGGTCATAGTGGGGAGCTGTGAGCACAGCCAAACCCCCTCCCACCTGCTGGCTACTCTGGATCCCAACTGCCGCTGGGGGTTAGGAAGAGAACAGTGTCTGAGAAACGGGTCTTGTGAAACGAAACCTGCAAGGTGACCACGTGCCAAGGGGTTGTTGTCCTTGGACCGGCAGCCAGGACATCTCCAGAGAGCTTGTTGGAAATGTAGGCACTCGGGCCCCACCCTGAGCACAAAATTAGATTGTGTCTGCTGGTAACTCCTACGCACATTAAGGTTTGAGAGCACTGGACAGGGAAATCGGTCATCTCAAGACCATGGAACATGATTTATTTAGCAGCACATTGGTTCATTCCAGTCTTAAGGGGAGGGAGGAATTTTATTTGATCTAGGGATGCAAAGGTGAAAACAAGGAGGCAGGGCTGTTCTTGTGAGTTCTGCCAAAACCCAAGCTAAGTAATCGCCTCTTAATTCCAAAAGCGGCAATAAAACACAACATTTGTATAATGCTTCTTTCTTGGCAAAGGATTTTTAATGTACATTATCTTTATTGACTGGTGACCGCAGTACTATTAGAAAATGGCATATAATTACTATTTTAATCTTGTTATCAGTTACCGGATTTTCTGTCTCCCTCCAATCAACATTGTTTCTTAGTTCCCCAAAGCTGATGCGTCCTCAGATTTTGCTGCTTAGACCCGATGTGATGAATCAGGATGTCTTATCAGTGCCCTGTCATTCATTCAGCCTGCTGTTCCCTAGATAAGGGAGTGGCCCAAAACTCGAGCAGAAGAGAAATGACAGATTCTTTGGAATCTATTTATTTGCATTTCCTGTCAGTTAGACAGTGCAAATTCAAACATCTCTCTGCCTTCCTGAAGTTTAACCTTGAGAAGAAATTATTTCAACAAAGAAAAAATTTCTATTGTCCATAGTTCTGATGATTATTTTTCCTTCCATTAAAAAGAGTCACTTTCAGTGATTCCTCATAACTCTGTCTTCTGTGAGGACAATATAAATGTCCTTGCCTTTTCTGTAAATTGCAAAACTCGGTGGACAATTTTCCTGAATGAAAATAAGCCAAATTTCTGCAGGATTCATATCTTTCTCTTGTACCTATTTATGTATTGTTGTATATATTTTGGCGCTTCCTTAAAAAAAAAAAAAAATGGCTGACTTTTGAGCACACACAAGCCTGCCATAAATATCTCTTTCAGCTGAAGTGAAAGACTGGGATATTATGTCATTTTCTCTACTACATGGAGGCCACATTAGTCTTGCTAAAAAAAAAAGGGAGCTCCACATATTTGAGACAAATTTTGCTGTACTCTGAATGATATGTGTGCTTTTTATGTTTATGAAACCACCATCCAGCAAAAAACAGCAGCCTAATATTTTGACATGAAGGTCATTTGAAAGTTTTACTGCCTGCAAGTGTGATCCATTTGGTTGACTAAGAGCTCTCTGGGGCTCTCTCAGAAGCCCCAGCCTGCTCAACTTTATCAGTCTGGCATTTCTGCCCCTCCCTCTTTACCTCCTCCCACCAGACTAATTATCAGCTCATTAAGGCTGTCCTAATGAATTATATTACAGCACCAGGAAGGGGATTAATAAGATGTCAGTGAGGGGGAGGGGAGAGGCAGAGCAGAGGGCCACAGAGCCTGGTGTGAGCTGAACGGACACCCTCCCACCCCGACACGGTACAGATCTCAGGGCCACGGAGCTCACGTTGGTGTGAACACACTCTCAGAAGGAGCTGGCTGCCCCGCTCCTGGGCTTCACCAACACAAATTCTCCCAAGATGATGCACGTTTGGTCAGGTGTTCAAGCATGGCTGGACAAGGCAGCAGGAAGGAAAGGGGCTGCAGGCAGGTTGGAGCTGGCAGGATGTGCATTTGCTGCAGAGGTGCCCAAACACCAAGGGGGGTGGGGTGGGAACACAACTGGTCTCTGTCTCTTTAAAACACACGCACATACAACTGTGCCCTTACTACTTGCTTATATTACTCCTTTCAGATGTTCCAGCAAACAATAAGAATACCCCTGTTTTTCTTCAACCTTAAGGACAACCAGAATTCACGACTGCCCTAAAAACAAAGCTGGCCTTTTATGCTTCGCTTGTCCCCAGCATGGCATTAACAATGACAAAATGACACAGACCACAGCTCCAAACTAAATCAGGTCCAACCACCAAGTCGAAAAACTGAATTACTGAAGAGCAAAGTGCAGCGATGCATTTGAAAATGCCAAATGTATCTTAAAGGGCTTGTTGCTTATTTTTCTTCTGCATTTAGGATTGTGTCAGAGATATTGATCATAAGGGTATTATTTTCTTATTTCAATAATAGCCCACATCTCAAGTCTTGTATTTACTAAGCTTCAAGAAAAGAAATACCAGCCTTGTAAAATCACATGACAAGCATCTGACAGTTTTGTTTTTTTCTTTGCTTATAATTATACTGATGTCATTTTTCTTTATATAACCTCCCAAAGCAAGAGGCAGCCTGCGCCAACTGAGCAGCCACACGCGGGGCCACTTCAGCCTCTAATGAGAGACAATCACTCCAGAGTTGGAAGAACAGAGCTAATTAATTATCATATTTGGCAAAGAATCTTCTGTAGCTGAATAGATAATAGAAATGATGAACATCTCTCTATCTATGGACTTCTAGAACTATTGGGGAGGGGGTTAAATGATGCTTTTCTGAGACAACACCATGACAAAAATTCACATTAGGGAAAATTGGTTAATTTCCCCAGTAATGTCTCTCTTAATGGATTCATTACCTCTAAGCAAGTGTAAATCTATACAGAGCTCTGAGTTGACATTTCCATGCAGATCCCCAATAATTTTAAGCAACAAAGGTACTTTAATCATGTCTGTGGACAGCTCGGAGGAGAAGAGCCCTGCGGATTAAACGCTGTCGGCTACAAGACATGTCATTTGTAAACCCCCAGGCTTCTCCATTCACCTGATGAACTCCGTGCCAAGATTTTTCATAATATATGTGACTTCTTCAATCCTTCCATTTATTTTGCTTTTTTAACAGCCTACACAAATTAAGCACTTACTGGTGATAGAGGAAACAAACTTTAAATGTGGGGAGGGATACACCCAAATGTGGGGCCAAGAGAGGACAGGAACATAAAAATAGACCAGCCTGCAAACTCACCACTTCAGCCACACAGCAGCTCATCAACATATGGTCCTGGAAGAACTTCTTTTCCTTGAAATATCAAAATGATAAGCAGACATCCAACCACATGTTTAAAAGAGTTTTAGTACAGCCCTTCCCAAGAAAATAGATTGTGTGATGATGCCTCAACCACCTACGGAACTACCTGTCAGGTACCAGCAAATTGAGGAGTCACTAGATTCTCACAACTGCCTAAGGTGTGGGCCTGGTCACCACTGAGCAGGTGGCTTAGCCGAGTCCTTGCACTGCCTGAGGTTACACTGCTGAGCGCTAATGGGGATTCTTAGACCATGGCCACCTAATGCTGGGGCCATTTTACATGTGGATTTCACCGTGGTAAGAACACTTGTGCAATGTACCCTCAATGCTGAGCAGTGGATCTCTAGAGAGAGCTAAGTCATCTTGCTTGACTGAAATTGTATGCTCATTGATTAGCAAATCTCCATCCCCCACCCCTAGCAACCACGATTTCCGGTCTTTGATTCTATGAATGAAGTAGAATCATGCATCATCTCTCTTTGTGTGACGGCTTATTTCACTTAGCATAATGTTCTCAAGGTTCATCCACATAGTTGCACACTATGGAATATTTTTTATTTTTAAGATTGAATAATACTCCACTGTGTGTGTGTGTGTGTTTGTGTACACAATTTCTTTGTTCATTCACCTGTCGGTGGACATTTGGGTTGTTTCCACATCTTGTCTATTGTAAGTAACGTTGCAATGAACACAGCTAATATCTCTTCAAGATCCTGATTTCTTTTGTATAAACACTAGAAGTGAGATTGCTGGATCATTTGATAGTTGGATTTTTAACAGGATGGAAACTACACCACTTTCCACAGCTGCTGCACCATTTTGCATCCACCATCAGGGCACAAAGGACCCAATTTCTCCACATCCTGAATAGCTCCTTGTCACTGTCTCCTGGGATCAGACCACAGAAGCCCTGTCCACCTCTTCCATCAGCTTACATCCCAGACTGAGAGATTTCCACCCCAGGACCATGCGCTGCGTTGAGCATCTGGTTGTGCTGGGCGTGGTGCTGGGTAGTTAGACCTGTGGGTGCAGGTACAGGCCTAAGCAAAGGCCAAGCAGACTTTGCAAAGACCCAGGCCAGGGGCCAAGTGATTAGCTCAGCTGCAGCCCCCGGGGGATCAGGCCAGGTCCAGCACATCCATTAACGCAGATACGCAAAGCATCCCTTGTCTGTCCTGCCTGTCTCTCCTGGACCCTGATTGCCCTCAGCAGGGGCTCTGCTGGCTTGGGATGGGGAAGAGGGGTCAGTTGGAGATGAGTTTTTCCTCTGCTGTTCCCTAAGCCTAGGGGAGGAGCCAGCAGCCAAGGACAATAAGGGCCCGCAAGTGTGGCAAGTCAAATGACACAAAGGCCGGCAATGATCCAGTGCCTCCCGGCCTGTCCCGTCCTTCCGTGGTTACACTGCAGAGCCCTGATCGGGCATCTTCTGTGCCTGGAGGCGCCACTGAGCCACACACGCCCCGCGTTGCTGGCTAAACAGAATTTCTGCCTCTGCACTTGGCTTCACAGGCTCCTCAGTACAGAGTACAAGGCTCAGGGGACAGGGGCCGGAGCACCCTCCCGCTGAGACGATTCACCTTTCTGTGACAGGACCAACTGTCCAGTCCTTCTGAAGAACGATAAAGGACAGGGAGGGAAGAGTGGACACAAACACCAGGCCTGCCCCGCCCTCAGATCTTCTACCTGGTGCCTGGAAACGTTCTGGCCCAGTCGCTGGTTAATCGTCCACATGAGCTGCTAATTACATACAGACACCCCAAGAAGGGAAGATGGGTCGAGTATTAGAGTCTACCATAGTGTCCTATTTTGTTTTGTCCTTTGAAGTATCTGGCGGCCGGCAGAGTTAATGAGCGTCAGCCCAGAATCATTTGTGGAATAGATGCCTCTCATATCGAACGCCTGTTCATCCTTGGCTGGTTTGTATCCACTCCCAACACAACAGATTTTCTAGTGACATGAGAGCCTCCAAGGAAAATTTAAAAAATGGTAATATGCATTATTGTTTTGCTCTTAATAGCTACCGGTAAATAATAGAACATTATCTCTACTCTGGTATACTGTGCTGAAAATAGTTGCTTTAGAGCAAAACAGAAGTTTGGCATCAGAAAAACTACTTTGGAAGATTCCTTTATTAAAGGGTTGTTCACTCCAAAAATGGCAGAGCAGAGCCCTAAGTAGGTCAGAATATAAAGGGTTCCAACATTTTAACAAGGACCACCTGTAACAAAAAGAAGACCACAGGCCAGGAGGAATAATGTTTCTCTCCCTGCCACGTCCACAGCCTCATTCCCAGACCCGGCATATGTTAGGCGACAGGGCAAATTGAGGTGGCAGGTGGAATTAAGTTGCCAGTCAGCTGACTTTAGGTAGAGAGATTTTCCTGGCTTACCTCGATGGGCCGACGTAAGCACAGGTCCCTTAGCGTGGAAGCCCAAGGCAGGAGAGACCTGGGATGTGTTGTGGAAAGGGCTTAACCTGCTGTTGTTGGTTTTGAAGGTAGAGGAAACTCCGTGAGCCAAGAAGGTGGGCAGCCCCAGAAGCTGGAGAAGATAAGACAATGCATTGTCCCCAAGAGCCTCTGGCAGGAGCCAGCCCTGTGCACCTTGGGTTTAGCCCTGTGAACCCGTGTTGGACTTCTCACTACAGGACTGCTGAGGCAGTTCATTCATTTGTGGTGATTTGTTACAGCACCCTTAGGAAGCTAATACAGAAGGAGAAAGAAAATTACTACTAACTGAGCACTTAATCTTCCAAACCCCTAAGCATTGAACTTGCACTTTTCCGCCCAGTCCTCACAGTCCTCCCCCAAGACAGACATTGGTCTTATTCCAATTGGATGAGCAACTGAAGCTGGGCACGTCTGAAGGGCTTATGGCTAAGCTCCTGCTCCAGTTCAAACCTCTCCCCATGGTCTTGCTGTGGTAAAGAATACAAAATGTAATGCGCTTGTGGAGTTATGGCACCCAGTTAAGCAGAGCCATCAATATTGTTTCAATATTTAAATTTCATAAGCTAATTAAGAGCCCCATGAGCACAACTCTGAGTTATTGAAAAGTCACATCAACTGCCCCAACCATGAGGCACCGGACATTTCCTAGAGGAGCTGTGGAATAACCTCAGGTGTAGCACTCACCATGAACTTCTCTGACAGTGCTCTCCGATGAGCCAAATCTGACATTTATAACGGCCCAAGAAAAGGTTCTCCCTAATGACACCACATCACTGCATGTCACAGAAATCAAAGGTGATATTGTAAACAGAAATGCTGCCTCTGATGTGAAGGCGGCAGGTGACTCCTTCCTACAGAGTCATGAGAGCACAGGAAGTCAGGGATGCAGGTCCCAGCAGAGGCTGCGGAGGGCAAAACCCCCAGGCAGTTCTGCCTATGCTGGGATGACATAGCAGATTCTGCAAAAAGAAGCATCTTTTTAAGAATGTGTATTCTTCAAAAAAATCCTTCAGAAAAAAAAAAAATTGCCAGCACATGTCACTGAGATATCTTCGTTCTTTCATGACAAAAAAGCATGAGAGTTCCACACTCGCATGGCAGAGGAAGCAGCTCTCCGAGAAGGATGTGTGCCCCGCTTCCTGCAGTGTTGCAGAACAGTGAACGCCCAAGCAAGGACCACGTCCAGCTCCTCTCACATCTAGATGCAGCCATGATGCCTGTTCTTAGCTAAAGTCACATGTGTCTTTGTGGGCTGAATTAAGAGATGAATGTGCCTTCACCACCATTTTCCCCCTTCACTTGGGAGGCTCTTAGAGGAGATTATGGAGCCGAAACATGGAAGGAGCTTGATCCCCAAATCACTATGTGGATGACTGTGAACTTGACAAGCTTGCTAAGCCACTGAAATTTCAGAGTTTATCTGTTACAGCTAGTAGCCTTAGCAAGACTAAAACGTACATTCAGAAGGTCAAGAGGGGTGTGCCTATGGCATTTTGGCTTCGGCAGCAGCAGCCGTTAAGTACCTAGAAAGGAAAGTTGGAAGTCATTTCCATGCGTGGTGTGTAGCGATAAAGAATTCTTTACAATAGTTCCTCAGAGGGCTTTCACCAAAGTTATTAAGGTCACCAGTCTTTAAAGCTCAAAGTTGTGTCTGCTGGCTTGGAATTGATTCTGATATAGAAAAGACTGTAAAGGCACATATTATTTGCCTCAACCTCAGAATCAATCAATATTGATTTCACAGGACCTTTTCAGGGGAAGCACATCTTGTTCATAGAAGATACCATCTGAAAACAGCTCAAAATGCTCCTAATTCCCAACTTAAAATTGTATCACAAAAAATACAGTTTTTCTGGTATTATTTGCAACGTATAGATTGGGAGAAAATAATAATTCTTCAATGGGTCTTTGTATATGCGCCTGCTGAGTTTTAGAGTATTGTGTGTGGGGGGAGGGAGAAAGGCCTGGAACTTCCTGGGAGTTCATTGCACTAAAACACCCTTGAGCAAGTAGTTAGGCTCAAAAGATAATGTGGGTAATGAAAGGAGCCCTGAAGCCCCCGTCAAAGGGAATCAGGCCTGGATGAACTCCACTCAGCCTTCCTGCCCCTGGAGGCCTTGTTTCCCAAAGTAAATGCCCCCTCTTACATGAAGAATGCCCCCTCCCTTGGGGGGATGTTTTCATCTTGTCGCTTCAGTGTCGACACACCCATGGTCCTGCTGCCACCTCCCATGCTGTACAGAGCAGCTTCATCCCAGCTGTGCTGAGGGCTCACTTCCACGGCTTCCTTACACTGGGAGACTAAGAGGGATTTGGGAAGCTCTCCCAAAAGGTCTCCATGACCAAGACCATGTCAGCCCTCCAGCTCAGCTCCATGCTCTCCAGGGGCATTCCCAGCCCCTAACTCGATTCTTTGGATCCCAGCAGCCCCAGATACCTCACTACCAGGTTGCTGATACTATATTCACGTATTCCGGTTACTAACCTGTTACTATCAGGTAGATCTGTATAAAATTGCCAATTTTGTGGATCAAAACTCAGCAAATATGAGCAATTTCATGGTATTTGACTTGATGCAAGATACTTACAAACTACAATGGCAACTAAAATGCCAACATTATAATAGCTACAGCTTATCAAGTTCACAGCCACTACGGCCTAGACATTAGGCCGTGTGCCATGCAGACAGTCTCCATCACGGAGTGGCAGGGCCACCCTCCATCCCTAGATACCCCCCTTCCCACCTTGAGAGTAAACATCCACATGCAGAAGAGCACTGTAAATTCTGAAAAGGATGCAAAATGTAGATTGTATATTACATACTATAAATTGTTCTCTTTGAAAACTAATAATTTTTCACTATAAAAAGAAATAGAAAGTACAGATAAGTAAAATATAGTCTTGATGGGTCCAGAAAATGGTGCATTTCAAGCACGCCACATTTAAAGCAGTAACCCAACTGGACACTCAGCCAGTTTCCTGGTCACACTTAATGTAAAACGGAAAGCCAATTTCTCATGACCATGATGAACTACTATTCCCGGCACCCAACACAATTCCTGGCAGGTTCACAATCCTGATGAACAAAAATGAATTATAATTATTTTCCTTCACTTAAAATATGAACATTTATAACTTCTGAGCATATGCTTTACCTAAAATGTAACTGTTAAAAATGTGTGGTACTCTCCTCCCCACTTCAATAAATAACATTTTTCTTACTCAAGCTCCATTTGCCTTCTTTCAATTCATGTTATGCATTTTTTATCCTTTACATTCTAGTAGTGAACATAATCAGCAAAATCTTAGGAAAACAGACAAGAACAAAGAAGGCGTTCTCTGCAGGCAGAGAGAATTGGGTGCAAGGTCCGAAGGTCCCTGTCAATACCTTCAATCCCATCAGGGCTTCCCAGTCCATCTTCTGAATCTAGCCTGGTACAGGTTTGAATTCTTAAATCTGTAAAATTAAATGGAAAAGCCCATTATCTTCCTCACCACTAATTTTTAGATTTTAAAATTAAATGATCCATTATACTTTGGAAAGAGCTTTTCTCTTTTTTTTTTTTTAAAAAAAAAAACCATTTGAATTGTTCTTTTTAAAATAGCAGCCATCTACTGATCTGTCTGTATTTAAAGTTGACAACTCAAGAATGACAGAGGGGTGCCCTTGTATTCCCATTGGTGGTTTCTTTAATCTCACCCGGTTGTCCTGGAGAACTGGATATTGAATTGAATTCTCTTGGCCACTGCATCCCATAGAAGCCCTCCCCAGGCCGGCAGCAAACTGCAGCCTGTGGAACCTGAACGAGCCACTGCAGCCCTCCATCTTTCTTCAGTTTAAACCTCCTCCCTGGGAATTATCTCAGGTGGTTTCAGGAAAAGAACATCGTTCTTTTTATCACGGGCACCAGACATCACGTCATCCCAGTGTTAGCACTGGCTAATCCGAGTCCCAAAGAGCCTGCTGGGTTCAATGCAGGGACTGGGAAGGTCCTGGGAACAGGTGTCAGCCTTGGACAGGGCAAACTTTCCAGAAGTTCCCTCAACGTCAGGGACTGTGCCTTTACTGTTGGGAGGGAGTTAGAGCAAGGAGAAAAGTAAGTATCATTCAGATTTAGTCATGATCAGTTGCTATCACTGGGTGGAAAAGAACAAAAGGCCCAGAGTCCATTAAAGCCTTCTTACTGAGAGAAAACCTGTCATTAGTATTCGGTGTGCCAGTTTTTATACTGCGACTGCAGTGGGCTGATAATGCCACTCCAGCCCTCAGGAAGACCACTTCCCATTTTAAATCCCTGCTTCAAGAAGCTTACCACCAATCATCAGTAAAATCGCTAGGACCAAGCTTCAGCTCCGAATTTCACAGAGATAGGTCCCACCGGAGAGAGAAAGGCCCCTTCCAAGCCTGTGTCCTATGTGTGGCCCCTGCTGTGCTCTGCCTTCCTCCCACCCCTTCCTGACCTCCCTGAGCCTCCTGCACCACAGGGAGAAAGGCCCAGTTCTTGAATTCCTCCTCCTGTGGCCTGCCCTGGCTTCCCTGCTCCAGAGGTGACTCTTCCCTCTGTCAGCAGCTGGCTAGCACTCATATTTGGAGGGGAATGTATGGGAAGCCTAGTCCCAGTGGATAGTGACACAGCACACCCAGGCAGTGACAGAGCGCAGCTGGCAGCCCCCCCCCCCAGCTGCAGAACCCCAGCGTTCAGTGGCACGCACACCACACTGCACGGGTCTGCAGTCGGTCACAATTTGGCATCCAAGGATTATCTCAGTGTTAAATGGAGCATCACACAGGCCGCAGGAAACCACTTTGAAGAAAATAAGCATGTAATGCGATGAAGGGAGACTTAGCAGTCCAACCTGCCACACACTAGCAGGGGGATCTCGGAGAGAGTGTTGAAAAATCGTGAGCTTTGTTTAAAGGAGGAAAACGCAATACTGATCTCAACATCAGGCGCACTTCCTTACAATCTATAGGACTTGGGCAAATTATTTGCCATCACTCAACACCCATTTTCTTACCTAGAAGAGGGAGTTAATATAATTACAATACTCATCTTATAAAGTCACTATGTGAGTTAATTGAGATAATTCATGTAACATACTTAGCATAACACTCGGAAGATAATAGGCATTTTTGAAACATTAGACCATATTAATGTGACCATTATTCGTCCACTCACTTAACAAAGGTGTGAGAATTGAGTGGTAAAAGTCTACAAAATGCTCTGCTAAATATCCAGCTCACAGTAGGTGCCTGGCACAGTTAACTTCACTCCTCTTTTCCTTTTCACAAATGGGGAGCCTGAGATGCAGAGAAGCCGAGCACCCCATCATGGTTTATGCTGCTGCCGAGGTCTCTCTGTATGAGCAAGTTTCCTTCAAGAAGAATTGGGAAGAGAGAGAGAGAGGGAGGGAGAGAAACCTGAGAAACGTGTATCTGCTTTAATTGATTTACTTGGGGTCAAACTCCAGGAGCAGTGGCGTAAGTGGAAGTCCATTCAGCTGACTTGGAGAGCTCTGCTCTTGACCTCTGAGAGCCGAGAGGTCCATGAACTCATCTGAGTTTCTAGGGCTCTGGCCAGAAAGGAAAACTTCTCAGCTGCTTTTTCATTTCAAAATGAATTAATTTTCTAAATGGAAAATTGAAGTAATTAGATTATAGATTGAGTGACATTTACTAAGGTAAAAAGCAGGGAAATTTTTATATCCTTTATTAACCAGTTATTAGGCATATTAAGCAATATGGAGTAATTACTTCCATTCCCCCAAATGTGATTATTCCTTTCATGCCAAGACAAGCTCAGGCTCACAAGGATCCAGTAGACCATGACTTTGCAGAGAAGCAGCAGGCCGTATCCGCAGTGTCCTTCCCAGGGCGCCGTGGCTGGCAGGGCGGGTGGGAAGAGGTGGCAGGGACTCCAGAGGAGCGGTGTGACAGGTGAGAGCACTAGCTTCCAGGCACGTGGACTCACCCCTCACTTCACCCACTCAGCCTGGCCAACAAGGAAACTGACTCATTGATTAAAGATGAGTTTGAACAGGCCCTACTGTGTGCTAAACATCTCTACAGCACAGCGAGAATGATAGCCCCGATTCTCACCTTCATGCAATTTGCATCCTGGGAGGGGAAACCAGACAATGAGTGAAATGAGTAAAACCCTTGAGAACGTCAGGAGGTCGTCGCGGTGGAGGAAGGGACCATCTACTGACAGGAGCTCCATAAGGAACATTTAGGGGAGGTGAAGGAGTGAGCCCAGCAGGGCCCCGGGGAAGAGCATTTTAGGCAAAAGAATCAACTTGTGCAAAAGTCCTGTGATATCCTGGAGTGGGCTGGGTTTCCAGGACCACCACAAAGGAGTGACCCGAGAGCAGGTGGTCAGAGGGGTCCGAGGGATGGCAGAGGGCAATCACTGTGAGGCCTTTGGGGCTTACTCAGAGAAGGGGAGTTCCCACCCAAAAGATGCACAGGTGGCCAAGAGTTACAAAAGCAGTTTTTAGCCTTGCTGCTATCACTAAGTGATGAAATGATGCCTTTGTTTTAGTTATAGGTCTGTCTTCCAGAGAAGATGAGATGGGCTGGGGACAGCACCCAGCACAGGGATAAGATCCTTTTTGGGGTATTGATTGTGAGCCCAGATTATGGACTCATAAGCAGACATACGCTTATGTCTGCTGATACAAAGTTGTAGTTTTATCAGGTCACTGTCTCTTTTCAAGGCTCAATTTTTATGTTTGAAAACCAAGTGACTGTGAAGATCACATGAGGTGGTGCATTAAAACATTTAACATGAGGCAGTACTCAATACATGGTAGGTGTCTTATTTAAAGAGTGGCTTCTCACTTCCAGATGCCTTCACCACCTCCAGCTCTGTGTTCCTGGGCTCTCTTGCTCCCTGGCACACGCTCCTGGCCCTCACCTTGATACCCATGTGCCACCTCTCCCCACAACCACCTTCTGTTTGGCACCAGCCTTCCCCAAACTTCCCCAGCACTCCCTGTCTATCAGGAGTTCTCAGCAGGAGGGATGTGGTGTCCCTGGGGACGTTTGGTAGTAGCTGGAGGCTTTTGTGACGGTCATAATTGGGGTAATGCTATTGGCTCTTGGTGGAGAGACTAGGGGTGCCGCTAAACACCCCGTGTGCAAAACAGCCCTGTACAGGGAATGATCTATCTCCAAGAGGTCATAACACCACAGCTGAGGACACAGCTCCAACTGCCATCGGTGTGGACAAAGCTTTCATCCCTAACCTAAGCACTGATCCACCTGCTTCTTCCTAATGGACTCTGCGTGGTTCAGCACGTCCCCAACACACAGTCATTACAAATGTCAAGCGGGAGTTTGCCTGAAACACAACTGTATGGGAACAACTGTATACTACAATCCCTACTGCAGCCTGGCGACCCCAGAGCCAGGGATTGGGACTCTAGCTGAGCGTTTCCGTATCGCGTGCCTCAAACTGCAGTTTGAGTCCCTCGCCTGCTAAGTGGATAAAATTGATTAGCACGACCTCTTGTAATTGTTTTCAAGCACAAAAGGACTTAGTAGAAAAGAAAAACACAACAGATTGTGACCTAATCAGCAGCTAGAGTTAGGGGGCACAGCATGCTACCAAAGACAGTGGCCTTGCTGGCATAGAGGTGACCGCAGAGAGGCCAGGCCCCACTGCTATCTGAAACGCTGGCTTCCCTAAGCCACAGCCAGCACAGTGGAGGATTTGGCTAGCACACAGCGTCTCCGCACCCGGAGAAGCCTGGTCCACGCAGCATCCTGATTCACGTGAGGCAGGTGCAGGCCCAAGAGCTTAGAGATAATACTAACCTCTGCTGGAGCCCTGGGGCTGCTGTCACTCGGTAGCACTTGAAGTCTTTCAGCCCACACAAAATTATCAAGATTCCTTACTCTAGAGCAATGTTTTTCAACCTTCTTTAACCTCACGGCGCACTTGAACCTATAGTTAAACTTCCACGGCATACTTAAATTATGTTGATCAAAACAAAGAGTTGATCAAAACTGTGCTTTGAACTTTTTCAGAAATAATTAATAAGCTTTAAAATTTTTCAAGGCACACCTAACATCCTCTGGAGGCACACCAGTGTGCCACACCCACAGGCTGAAAATCACTGCCCTAGAGAAATGCAGCATCTCTAGAGAGAAAGAAGGATGTACAGAAGGGCTAGGACTGAAGCACTTCACGGGAGAAGCTCGGGAGGACTGGTAAGTAAAGGGTAAAGCTGGCCCTGAGAAATGGATTCTAAGTGACTGAAGGAGGAGACCTTCCCACATCCCCACCCCACAGTGTGGCTAGGGTTTAATCTCAAGGAAATATGCTTGAAAACAAAAGAAAGTGGGAACCCAGCTACTGTCTCAGTCACTCCACTGTGCTGTAACAGCAGACACTTGCAGGGTGGTTGAAAACCACAGAAACTCACCTCTCACTGTTCTGGAAGCTGCGAAGTCCGAGGTTAAGGTCTCAGTCTACCACTGCAGCTTGGGACTCCTCACTGATAAAGGACTGTGACTGTGTTTACAGACAAAGGTGCTTTCGTGAGATCCCGAGAGAGGGGAGTCCTCACTGTCAACCTTTCCCAGGGCCTTCTAGAAGCTTCTGTCTTGTGGCTGTCTCCTGATCAGTGGCCTCTGCCCACCTCAGTCCCAGCCTCTTTGCTCGCTGCTCTCTGTCCTGAGTCACAGAGTCTTCATCTGTCACCTTAGAGACCACAGCATCTGCTATACCACATGTCTGTCTGTCTGCGGTCACTGTAAGGGGCTGGGAAGTGGTAGCCCCTCTACTAATGCTAATTTATCTTCTCTATATTTGAAAGTTTTCTTTCATCTATTCCCAAATAAATCTGCCACTTTCTTGGTGCGATTAATCTTAAGTAAGTGTTAGGCAAAAAACCCTTTGGTTGAACAAATTCATATTAATATGCTCTGACTAATAAATCATTCATCCTTCAAAAAGCATCTGGTACTTTTTTTAGGGTTCATGTTAACCAAAAAGATTCAACAATTTGTAGACTTGTGGATTTCAAACAGTATCACACAATACAATGAAAATGTTCAGGTTAATACTGACAAGGAACTAGCCTCTGCACTCCTCAGCCTCACCTTCCACTCCTGAGACCGAGGCTCCAAGAGTGTGGCATGGAACTTTCCAGCTCTGCGGCTGGCCTCCTGCATTTTAGCCCAAGCTCCCTCCAGACTACACAGCATGTCCTCCCTGCCACTCTTCCCCACATGGGCACAATGGCATGAAAACACAGCACTAAGCCCCTGCCCTGCACCGTCCCCTCCCTCCCACCTTTGAGGCATTATTTGTCCAGAGTGACCTGGGACGGGTTCTATGATTGCTATGAGCTGTGGGCTCCAGGTCAGCTCAGGAAACTGCCTCTCATGGTGCCAAACACAAAAGGCCAGGTCTGTCCCTCCATTCCTTGGACTAAGACAATCATTATTCTTGTGATAATGAATTTGGATAGACTCCTTCATCAGACAGAAATGGCTTTGAATACCTCACTTAATACCTTTGCCCTTTGGAGAAGTTATTCATTCCTTCAAAGCTTAAGGGGTAAGAAAGGTACTTTCCCCTGGGAGGCGTGAGCTGAGATCTCAGGTAGGCGGCACTGAGCCCTGCCAGGTTGCTCCTCAAAGTGCTCAAAGACAGCCATGAGCTGGAATCGTCAGCCCCAAGTAGGGCTTCTGAGCCCCGTCCAGGCCCCCTGGGCAGCCCTGACTGGGCCTGGCTCTGTGCTAGCTTGCCATCAACAGGCTTTGCTCAGACACAGACACCCGCCACCGCCGCCACCCCCACGCACAGCCCTGACACTGCATTAGAACTCCAGTCGGTGGCTGCCGGAGGGCGCAGGTTTCTGTGTTCTCATGTGCCAGCCAGCTTGATGTTCTTCCTAAAAGACACAGAAAGAGTGAACTGGGTGTTTTAAAACGCTGAAAATTCTGCTAGAGTGGATGGTGACAGAGCAGCCAGAGGTGGATCCACCTCCAGAACTTTTGCGGGGTTTTCAGTCACTGCCCACCAGTGTCTCAGAATCAGAGAGCCACACCCCCCATCCCCCGAACTCAACCTTTGCCCCCCATGCAGCCGCTGCCACTTCCTCCCCAGCCGGGGCAAACCCCCCACTAAGCCTAGGAAAGGCTGGGCGTCTACAAAACCTGCTGTAAGTGAAAAGCAGGAGGCATTTAAAAGTGTAAAGATCACTCTGAGCACATGTGAAAGTGCAGAGAACTGTATAGGAAGTCCCCAAGTAACGGCCGTGTCAGAGAAAACGGTCTGTCCTGGGCATCTCGGTAGCAGAGAAAATTAGGTTGTTGGGAACTTGCCAGGTGAGTAGTACAAAAGAAATTGGGAGTTAAAATCTTGTTTCTAATCCACGCTGCCATCTTCAGAGAAAGTGCTCAGGATCAGTGCTGCCCCAGGGGGACCCGAGACTTGTATGGTGCAAAGACCACTTTGGGCAGTTAGGGTGATGTTCTGATACAGACAAAGTGCCCAGATCGCCAAGGGAAAGCCCCTTTGAAGGCAGGATTGTCCGTGAGGTAATGCTTCTTGATGACATTTCAAGGAAACACTGGAACAAATCATAGCGTCTTCACCCCCACCCGCCCCCGACTGCCCTCCCTGGTCTACTGCGCAGCACCCAGCCCTGAGGAGTAAAGCCCTCCAGGGTGTGGCCCCTGCAGAATTTCCCAGCCCTGTTTCTGCCTGCAGGCATCCCCATCCCAGCCCCTTCAAGCTGAGGAGGAAGCTGAGCTGAGTGTCAGGCCTTGTCATTTTAGACAAAGCACAGACACCCTGCGGTGATGTCACCAGCCACCAGAGCTCAGAGATGTCAGCTACCAGCAGCCCAATTCATCAGGAAACCAGAAACGTGACAGGCCTTGGAAAGACATGGAGATACAAGCACAGCCCACATGGATTTGTCAAATTACGAGAAATAAAGGCGGGAGAACTGTTTCCTTAGAGAGTCTAATGAATTTTGAGTTAGGAAGAAAGAGTAGCCCTGATTTTAGATAGAATTGCTTCTAAGTGTTCTCAGATCTAGTCCAAGGCACATCCCAGCCACTGTCACTCCAGTTGGGAGTCTCCGGGGCTGTCCCGGATGGCTAGGACCGAAGAGTTTTCTTGAAAGCAAGAGCCAGACCAGGTCTGTTCCCCCAGTGTCCTATGAGCCCCGGGAGCCGTCACACCTGCAGGTGGCAAGCATGGGTTCCGTCAGGCAAATGTGGTTAGAGTGCCACCCCGCTCCAGCAATGGGGGGCGCTGGGAAGAGACAAGGGTAGGAAACATATCACTCCAGTGGACAACTCCTCCGCCCTAAGGGATACACAAAGACAAGATGAACACTACCACACACAGCACAAAGTAAGCATCAGTGAGACGTGCACAGCTGCAGAAGGGACAGACCCTGTCAGGGTAAGGGGACAGTGAAGGCTGGCGTGGCTAGGGCCCGCAGGGGAGGGAATGGAGCTCAAGGTGTGGGGTGCAGCAGCAAGACTGAGCCATGTAAGCCAGGGACAAAGCTGGGGCTTCATAGAAGGTGATTTGGGAGACCTGTGGGGTTCTAACCTGGAGGTGACATGATCTGACTCACTCATGATGGCGCTGGGTGTTAATGGCCAGGATGGAAGCCAGGAGACAAGAAGCCTTTTCCAACATTGGGGCAAGAGATGATGACCTGGCAGCAGCCTGCACAGAGCAGGGGGAGGTGGCAGGGAGCGGCAGGAATGGGCAGAGGGTGCTCCGGAGTCAGCTTCCTGCTGATGGCCTTAAATGAGTCCCGAGGAAAAAGAAAAGAAGAGAACCCCAAGATTCTTGACTAGTCTGTGAGATAGGTGTGCCCATGAGGGCAGGGTTAGGAAGAACATTCTGTTTGGGCCAAATTAAGTTTAAGATGAACTTGAGTATTCATGGTCTGAAGTCCAGGAGGAAGGCACACTCTCTCTCACTCACACACACACACTCATTTACTCACACATATTCATTTACTCACACACACATTCACACACACATATATTCACATACACACATTCTCACACACATTCACACTCACACACTCTCATATACTCTCACACACTCACACAAATACACACACACTCTCATATACTCTTACACACTCACACACACATTCACACACATTCACACACTCACATGTATTCACACATTCTGACACACTCACACACACTCTTACACATGTATTCACACACTCTCACACACAAACTCACTCTCACACACACTCATGACTCTGACACACTCATACACATGTATTCACACATTCTCACACACTCACACATGCACTCTTACACAAACACACACACTCATGCATTCTCACACATGTATTCACACACACACTGCTGGAAATGGAGATGAAGTGAGGTTTTGATGTAAGACGGGAAATACTGGACTCCTTTTATATATTTTCTATACCCAAATACAGTGGATAAACTGGAAATGCCTGTCACCATTAATAACTATTTCAGATAGAAAAGGGACAAGAAACAACTAACTGTCAGAAAACAAGGAAATAAAAATTAAAGCAAGAATGGAATATTTTTCACCCAATAGTAGAAAAAAATGAAAATATCAGTTGTTCACACAGATGTGAAAAAAAGAACATTCCCATGTCCTTTTGACAGAAGTGTACGTTAGTGCCATACTTTTCGGAGGAGTCAGTTTGGAGATACCTGTCAGAGCAAGTAGATGGGATAATTCCCTCGTGCCTCCTCCTGCGGCAGCAGCGTGCACATAAATGGTCTGGTCCGAGGTGATGTATAAGGACCTCTCTGCTCCTGTCCAGTAGCGAGCGATGAAGTGAAGCATTTTACACCCACCTCAGGAAATCCTCTAGACAGACCTGCATGGAATATGTCTAAGTGGGGAAAGAAGTAAATAGATAGCGGGTACATATGAATCTGATTCTGTTTAAATATTTACCTCTGTCTATGTCCTTGTAAGATTGTATAAAGATAGAAAAGGCTTGGAAGCTGCACACCAGGTCGTTAGCCGTAGCTGTCTTTGGGGACAAAATGGGGAAGGAAGCCTGCCCTTTCACTTTATATACTTCAGCTTAAATTTGTACAATAAAAATATCACTTTTAAAGATTAACATCAGGAAGATAAATATTAGGGATTTAGACAGGACAGAGCAAAAGCAGGACACAGAGCACTAGACAAGAACATCCTTGGTGCTGGTGGATGTGGACAGCCAGGTGTCCTCACTGCCATGGAGGCCCACGGGGATGTCGGGAGCACAGCCGGGGCTCTCCGCGGTGATCTTTCAGGTGTGTGTGCCCTTAGATACTAAATACACTTACAGGAACCTGTCCTGAGGGTCCAAAGATCAGCAGGAGAGGATGCTCTTGCCACCATTACTTGTAATAGTAAAACTTTTAAAGATATTTGTTACTTAATATTACTGGTTTCATAAATCATATTCAAATATGCCAGGGAACGTAAGGCACCATCACAAATTGTGTCCTTGAAGATCCTTGAATGACATGGGAAATGTTTACCATATGTGCTAAGCATAAAAGCAAGATGTAAATTTCTTCACCTTGCACAATCCCTGTTTTACATCCAAATAAAAGTATGTTCACCCCTTAAAAGTAATATTTGAAGAAACTCATCCCAAAAAATTGGCAGTGATTACCTCTTGGTATCAATTAGAATTTCTTTAATTTACTCTTTTTATAATTCTGTATTTTCCTAAATGTTCTTTCCTCAGTGAACATGGCTTCTTTCTATAATCAGAATGTCTGAGTCAGAGGGCCAGGCACAGTGGCTCATGCCCATAATCCCAGCACTCTGAGAGGCCAAGGCGAGAGGATGGAATACTTGAGGCCAGGAGTTCAAGACTGCCCTGAACAAGAGTGAGACCCATCTCTACTAAAAATAGAAAAGTTAGCCAGGCATAGTGGCAGACACCTGTGGTCCCAGCTGCTCAGGAGCCTGAGATGGGAGGGTTGGCTTGAGCCCATGAGTTTTGAGCTATAGTCACACCACCCTCTCTAATCTGAGAGCAAGACTCTGCCTAAAAAAAAAAAAAAAAGTAAGAGAAGAAAGACTAAATTAATGTACTTATTTGACCCAAAGCTCATTGGATTTTGTCTTTTTATTCAACTTGAAAAGCCTCTGAAGGCGACCTAACTGATGTGCACAGTGCCTCAATGGAACAGCTGCATGTCACACACTCATTACTGCTCGCTGGGTCCATTTGTCCACCCACCTTATCAGTTTAGGAGGCACTAATGCTTGGGACAACCCACAGCACCTCCCTGGTACCTGGGAGGGATCTGAGCCCAAGCTCAGGTAGCATCTGTTAGATCAGCCCAAGGTCGCTCCTCAGCAGAAATTGAAATGGATGTTACTGACCCCAGCAAACACAAATGCCAGACTTATAAATCATGAGCACACATGCAGAACCAAAGAGCCCAAACAGTGGCAAGCCGAGGTCTGCAGAAATGGCACTGTGTCTTCCCTTAACCCTGGCTCCTCCAGCGAAAGGCAAACATCCCGGATACAACCAAAACCAATTTTCCCTGGCCCAGCCTGAGCCTGGGAAGCCTATGTAGCCCAGGGGTCCTCAGATGTCTCAGACGTCTCACACGGCTGTGACGTCTTCTGCTCTAAGCCAAACCCAGAGCCACAGCAAACTCAAACTCACCCCTCCTGGCCCACAAACCCAGTCAGACAGTGCTTGTCAGAGCTCCCAGGAGGACTCAGACAAGAATTGGCCAGGCTGGCTCTTCTCTGAACTCACACTTAAGCTCTGCAAGAAGCAAACTATTAGTCCCCATTAAAAATGGGCACTGCCCATCAGGTAGGAAGCTCAGTACTTGATTTTCATTATGTCACTGTCTGATTACAGTAGCCCCGTGAGACAGAAGACACCTGTTACCCCATTTTACACTTGAGGAGAGGGTAAGAAGCACACTCGAGGTCACGCAGCTCATAGATGTTGGAGCTGGGATTTGAATCCAAGCAGGTTTGCTCCTAGTCCCCACAAGTACCTGCTACAATGTATGCTGGCCACACAGGCTTTCCCCATGACCAGCGACATGGGACTAGGTAACACTGTGTGTGCGTCTCCCATCACACATACACAAGGAGTTTCAACACACACCAGCCATTGTACTGAACCTCCAAGATGAGGGGTCAGGTAGAGAGAAGGAACCACAGAGATTTCCAGGGACTTCTGATACTGTCCATTCTTCAGCTCTGCTATCCACGCCCCTCATGCAACATAGCGTATGAACCACTTCACCAGGTGGGAATTGCCCATCTCTGGGGACCTTCAACTGCTGAGGGCTGCTGGAGACCAGGCGTCAGAGAGTCAGGGAAGCGTTAGAGGTAACACTGGTGACCTGGGCGAGGAGCTGCCTCTCTGCGCTGGCAGAGTGGGATAATGATCCCTGCACCTATCTTCACATGCTAATCAGAATTAACTGGGGAGAATCATTCCGACCTCTGGTCCTCTCTATATTAGCGCTTAGTTACAATGCAGCATTTGCTCAGAATAAGTCCTGGGACCCTGGAGATGAGCCCTCTCTCCTTATCCTCCTAATAAGGATGCCATCCCGACTTATGCTCAGTCGTTCCTTCTCGAAGTACAGGAAAAATTAAAAATGGTGATTTTTATCTCTCTCTTTCATTTTTAATCAAATGGATTAAATAGAAAAATATAAAGAGCTATTTTAAAATCACGAATTTTTTAAAGCATTACATGACTGTTCATTTGATCCTGAAGCTGCTGTAAGGCCTGGCTACACACCTTGAAGTTGCGGTCCATTCTGGGTTATTTTTATCAGCATCATTTAATGTTTTAGTTGTAAACTCCTTAGGTGTTGTGAAAGCTACCCGCTGCCCAAGGGTCTTCCACCACCAGCCACAAGAGAAGGGCCGTCAGTGTTGTGCCCCACCCCTTCCAATTAGATGAGATGTCTCCAAAGAGCCCTTCACCTTTGCCCCTGCAACCTGACTTAGCGCTCTCGTTTGCAGAATTAAATGGAACACAGTTACGTCACTGCAGAGGACAGAACGTGGCACCAGGAAACCCAGCTCTGCTCCTCTTGGTAACCTCACACATCTGAGCACCGTCCAGACCTCCCACCCACACAGCGCATCCACAAAGGGCCTGAGTTGCCCCTCACCCCTTACTCCCTTCCCACTCAAGTTTCTTTAAGTCAGAGGAAATTATTACCCTATAAAGGTTTTTAAGTACAGATGTCCTCAGAATCTCTAAGCTGTTATAAAAATCATATAATTAATCACTTGGCATAGGGCCCAGACCTAAGCTCAGAAGGCAGTTCAGCACGTCCCACCCTGACAAAAACCGTCCTGGCTCAGCCTGCCAAGCATCTCCTGGCCTCTGTAGTTACCCTGGGCTCTGCCCCCGCCAAGGTCCTGACTCCCCAGGTCCCTTCATGCCTCCGGCTGACCAGCCACTCTTCCAGGAAGGATTCCAGCAGACTGCTCAGGATTCAAGGGTGTCTGAAGGTTACAGCATTAACATACATCCACATCTTACAGACGGAGGAGTAATGAAGAACTAATAAGAACCGTCCCCAGATACAGGATGAGTCACAAGAGGTTCCAGGAATAAACCACCGATTTCCGTCTCCTGTCACCATTCAGCGTCACCATGAGAAGATCCAGCGAGGGCAAAGTGACCTCACACGTGTTCTGAGCCCAGAAATAGTAGTCCTGAATATTCTTCCAAATCCTCGTGAGCTGTAATAAACTGAACTTTAAATCAGGTTTTTTTATTTGATAATAGAAAATCAGTGTTAAAATCCTACTTACAAATGTGTTTATGAATTTGTAACTTTTCTTTGGGTTTCCAGACCTAATCCCAGTGTACAAATGGTCCTTCCTTCCAGACAGATTGATGAGAATAGCAGAGTCAGTCTGGAAAGTTGCGAGTCATGTTGGCAAATTGGCGAATATTGCTGCATAGCCACCTGCAGTTACACTTGACATAGAAGATGGGGCATTCCCTAAGGTCCAGGAATGGACAGACATGGAGCTCATAAGAAAAAGGGGAGAAGCGAGGGAGAAAAGAAGGAAGGGAGGGAAGAAAGAAAACAGAAAAGAACAAAGAAAAGGAGGAGAAGGGAGGGAGGAGGGGGGAGAACTACCTTGGTCATTATGCGTAATCAAAGTTTGATGCCCAATAAAACATCATAATTTATTTCAAATAAGGATTTCTCTGCACACTGAGAAACATGGTTATAAACAAAGAACAAAATCCTATCAGATATCCTATCAGATCCATTCTAGCTTCTTCTCCAACAATGGCAGGCCTTGGAGGTACAGGCTGAGCAGTGGGCACATTCTTCCCAAGCTTCAGTAAGAACAGTAACTGTGGCAGCAAGAGAGAAAGGCAACAGTCCGTGTGACCAGACTCTGACGAGCTCTCGGTGACACTCAGGGGGTGAAGGGAAGCAAGCACCCCGACATTCAACACACAACACACTCACCCCACCTGCAAACACCAAGGGTCCAAAGTAACCCCTAAACCCATGTGGAAATGCAGTACTGACACAATTCAGAGTAAAAAGAAAACCTCTAGAGCAGCGGTTCTCAACCTGTGGGTCGCAACCCACAGGAACTGCATTAAAGGGCTGCGGCATTAGGAAGGTTGAGAACCACTGCTCTAGAGTGTTGCCTCACTGGCTCTAACGAGGGAAGACACACACACAGTGTCTTTATTTTAAAAGACATAAAATAAACTACCCAGTAAAATGGTGCCAGGGAGGCGTCCGAGTTGGTCTTCGTAGATGTCATTGACTCATCAGTACTTATAAGAAAATAAGTGAGTGCTTCAGAAGTGCTCGTGGGCATTTTGAAAACTTCATTCACTCGAGATGAAGCATTCTCCTAGAAGTTTGTTTTGCCATATTGATTTCCTAACAAACCGCATTGTTACAGATAGTGCAAAGATACACGTCAGACAAGTCTGGGTGAATTATTACATAATAATGCAATATAAATCAATGGATCTTCCTAACAGGAGACGAGGATGCACCAGCCTTTCCCAAAAGAGTATTCCAATGAACTCTAGTCTTTAGAAATTCTATGAAAAGGGATTCCAAAGACAAACATAATAACAAAAACAATAACAATAATTAATGTACACACACATTATTATATGCCAAGCACTGCATATATCAGGGTTCTGCAAAGAAATGGAACCAACCAGAGATGGATGGATGGATGGATGGATGAATGGATGGATGGATAGATGATAGATAGATAGATAGATAGATAGATAGATGATAGATAACAGATACATGAGAAAGGATTTATTATGGGAGTTGGCTCAGGTGATGATGCCAGCCACAATCTGAAGCAGCAGGAAACCAGTGATGTGATTCAGACTGAGTTAAAAGGCTTGGGCACTGTTTTTATTATACTTTTTTTAGTTCCTGGGCCCTGTTTTAGCCAGGCCGACATTCTTTACTGTCTACTGAACCAAATCCTGATCTCCTCCAGAAACATCCTCTTGGACTCACCCAAAAATAATGTTTTACGAGCTATCTGGTCATCTCCTAGTGTAACAAAGTTAACATGTGAAATTAACTACCACACACGATTTTAAGAACCAAAAAATACTCCGGGTTACAACTTCCCAGAACTCTTCCTCCCTTTATCCATGCACGACCCGCGACACGTTTCACTGACAGGTTCCACAGCCCAGGAACCTCCCTGCGATATCCTAAATTAACTTGACAGTGGAACTCTATCTTTGCATAGCATCTATCAGCAACGGTTTGTAAAATGCTGAGGTATATTCTTTTTCCCATTCCACTAATATTTATTGAGTGCCACTTTTGCCAACACTGAACTAAGCAAATATTAAAGAGAAAGAAAAAAAAATAGTAGAGAAGATTCAAGTGAGACACATTAAAAAATAAGACAATAAAGCACATTATGCAATCTGATTTTTATAGCAAAATGGAGGGCGTGGCAAAAATATGCTTCGCCAAGATCACATCATTCTCTACAGCAGGCAGCCTGAGCCCTCGGCGTCTACAGATGGGCTGAAGAATTTTGAGCCCCTAGTCCTCAAAACAAAATTTATTTTAATTATCTTCAAAAAAATACCCTAAGTAATGTAAATCTGTACCAGACACAAAAGAAATTTGTTCAGCTATAAGAAAAATGTCTTGTCTAAAGGATTACACGCTAACACTGGCCACCAAGAGAAGTTCCCGTCCTCGAAATCCCCACGAATAGGGTATGTCACCACCTTCCCTCTGTGGCTGCCTGGCAATGCTGAGGCCGAGGCTTGAACTAGTGGCACCTCGGGTGCGCCAGTCCAGCACAGCTGTGGGGCCACGGAATCATAATGAAAAGTGTACACACACGGGTGTGAACATGGGTAAGAAAAGAGCCTAACAGCAAATACCAAGAGGAAGCCTTGACTTTTATTCAGGAACGCAGAGAATAGAAAGAGAGAGGTGTAAATTGTAATTAGCACAAAGCCTCTGAGTATACATTGGGTAAAATTTGCACACTTTATTGTATCTATTATCCCCAATTGCAATGATCTCCATTCCCCAAGGCAATAACTGAGAAAGTTAAATTATATTAGGAGCCCAAATGTCAGATTCCTCATTCTCTTAAGTGGTGTCAAAGGCCTTGGTCCTGTCTTCATTTAAAATCCTTTCTCCTGTCTAAATTCCAGCAGTTGAGGACCACCGTCCAGGCTCCTCCTCGGTGTCCAGGTGACCTTCTGGTATCCACTCCACTCTTGGGATTCTCCTCTGTGAGGCCATGTACACCGAGACCACGGGAAGGGTGTGCGGAGAAGCGGCCACCACACACAGGGCTCCACACCTCACAAATGCCAACCCCAGTGCAGGAATATTATGTCGATTGTTCTAAATTTGGGACATTGGGGGAAGCAAGGGACAGTACTGCCTGCTGGTAGGACAAAACGCAAAGTGACAAGCCATTCAAGTTTCGTGCGTGTGTGTAACACGCAATCACCATATAAACTCCTCAACAAGCTTTAAAACAAGGACTAGCCACTGGTTGGAGTCCGAAGCTCCTTACCCTCCACTGCAGCTCTGGGACTCTCGCCCTCACAGACACTCCGGCACCCCAGGGTGCCCTTCCCATGTTAGCCACGAGCTGCGTGCACCAAAACACAGGTGCACAAATCACTGCACTCGGGAGCACGTGTGACCTGCCAGGTCGTGTAGCATCCGTACACAAGTGGTTCCTTTTAGCGCCATGCACAGGAATGAATCATCACAAACCGTGGATACTAACTGCTGTTTTCCCTACACATGCTTAGTCCTCAAAAAGGGCATCATTTGACCAAATGAATACCAACTTGGGTATTTAACTGTTTATGTGACCTGCATGTTCCAGAACCGTCTGACTTGGCTGTAGCACTCTGAAACCTACACTTCAGGGCACAGGTAGCCATGCTATGCTGTCCCCTCCCCAGAATAATTTAAAACCTCTCAACCTCAGCTGCCAACACTACCAAGCTGGCCTTGGAGAGTCCTGTTTATAGAAGGAGTGTGTGTGAAACTCCTGCAGAGTCCAAGGCAGAGGGTGGCGTGTGTTCCTCTGGGGGCTGCATTTTCCTGGTGTCTGTTCTCTTCAGAGCATGAGGGACAGAACTGGGTGTCCCCACAATCAGCACCTCTCTGTGTCTCTAAGAGCAAAAGCCACTCCTGGTCAGACTGTGTTTTCTTAGCACTTTGCATCCGACAATCATCTGTATTTAAAAAGTGAGTTTCCAAAACATTCATAGTTCACAATATTCTCTCCCGACTCTATTGCTGACTTCCCCTTGTGTGGGACACTCTGGAGCACTCTCCTTAGAATCCAGACGGCCAGGATGCTTCCTCACTGTCCCTTCTTGCCAGCTGAACACCCGCCTTCCAGTTCCATCTTGCTGGAGAAGCCATTCAAGGGCTAGTGGTTGAGACCTTGACTGAATCTTTCTTCCTACTTCCTGCAAGTCAAAATAGGTCTTTTTAAAAAAAATCATCACTAATTTTCAATACCATTTTCCTAAGTGTTGGCAATAGTCCCATTCCCTCCTTCCCATCTTTTATCTCCACAAGGTTTCTGTCCTTCTTTCAAAATCTTGGCAGTTCAACATAAGGAAAAGTCTTACATCCCAGTGTCTTTCAATGTAGGAATACATGGGTGGTGTCTGGGGCTCAAAGGAGTGGGGCGCCAGCCCCATATACCAGAGGTGGCAGGTTCAAACCTGGCCCTGGCCAAAACCTGCAAAAAAAAAAAAAAAAATGTAGAAATACAACCCAATGGCTACATCAGATAAATTTGATGTACAAACCCCAACGTTCATGCTTTTTACAGAAATTTTGAAGCCTGGAAATCATTTCAGAGAAAGTGAAAAATCCTAATAAAAATCTGAAGCAACCCGATGACTTCTGAACAGGACATATATTTGAGGAAAAAAGATATTTGAGAAGGGGAGAAGCAAACTGGCAGCTGAATCACCTGAAGAAGGGGTCAACGAGTGATTGGGAGACGCTTGAACGTCGTGTAATGTGTGCTATGTCAGTGTGACTATTAATATTAATATTTTTGTCAGTCCTTGCCCTTCCTTGTTCTGGAGAAGAATTTTGTGTTTCACCAGGGAAAGCCTTGTCGAGAGAAGGAGAAACAGAATCTCAATTTCCTTTATTGTAAACTAGGGTGAATTTCATCTCCGAGGGTCCCTGGGTTGTTTTACAGAGCTCATGCTGCTCTCCTCTTACTGGCTTGGATCTTGTGGATAATTTATTTAAAAGACTTAACTGGCCCCTGATGGCTGGAATCCATTTTAATCTCTAAATTGACCACTCTTCTCAATTGAATTTAAAAATGAAGAGGCTCCGTGTTTCAGACTGGAATCGCGAAGAGTCCTCTAATTATAACTGCTGTACGTGCTAATGTACAATAGTCATAAACACAAAAAAGTATAAATAATAAAACAAAGTAACTTGCAATGCTCCCACCCAGGATTTATCACTCTTTTATGTTATGGTGTATTTTTTTCCTGCCTTTACTTATGAAAAATTAATTTTGATGTCACATAAATGTCTCCATATAAGTATTGCTGGAAGTTTACATGTAGAATTTTATATTTCATGTCTTTTAAACTTGAAAATGTAGCAAGATATACATTTTTCTACCAAGAAAAAAATTATATAGTAACAAAATAAAACAGAAAAAAGTTTAGTGTGTGTTATATAATGTTATGCGCAAATATGTGATAAATAGAATCTTCAAGCTATTCCAAATGAAGTCTTTCTCAAGCTAAACTGAGGTCTACCACTTGAAAGCCAGTGCTTTGCAGGGGTGGGTTTCTTTGTTTAAAAATATCTTAAGTATTTCTTGCTGTTCAAACCCAGGAACACCCCCTCAGCAAGTTCAGCACTGCAGAACCTCCCAGCCCACACCCTGCCCTCAGCAAACTTCAGAGGACAGCCCAGACCCTTCCCAGGCCTCTCCCACCAGGGTGCCTATGTCACTCCCTGGATTTGCTCCTTTCTTAGTAAGTAACCTGAGTTTAAAGCAAGTCATCTTCCCAGAGAAGACCATCTGGAAGCCACCACAGTCACTCCTGCCTCTTAATCCTCGGAGAGCCCGGCATACAAACCGGCCCCAAGAACTACTTTCTGGCGGGTGGGACTCACTCTGGGGTGGCTGGGCCCTTTCCAGGGCTTCCCTGCAGGCAGGCCGAGCACAGACAACATGGAGTCCAGGGCGGGCAGCAGGCAGCGATGAGGAGTGACCATCTTTCCATCCCACGGTCCAGCCCCACATCTGATCATCCAGCTACCGATCCACACAGAGCCGCTCCTGCAGCCAGGGGCAGCCCGGCCCTCTACTGAGTTATCTCAGGTGTGTCCCTGTGGCCGCACCAAGGTACCCAGATATTCGGTCAACCCTGGCCTGGATGCTGCTGGGAAGCTATTTTTTTTTTTTTAGATGAAACAAGCATTTAAGTCAATAAACATTAAGTAAAGGAGGTTGCTCTCCACAAAGTGGATGGTAATCGTTGAAGGCCTCAATAAAAAGGACTGTCCTCCCCAGTGGAGAGGGAATTCTGCCTCCAGGTGGCTGCCACGTCCTCTCCCTGCTGGGACCCCAGCATGCTGGACTGTCCTACAGATATTTAACTTGCCAGCCCCCACATCAGGTGAGCCAATCTGTAACATACATCAGTCTCTCTCTTACACTGTGCACAGTTACATGTATTACATATTACTATACATTATAAATAAATACCATAATGTATTAACATAGGTAGTATATATAAATATAGCATTTTTATATATAAGCATATAATTATTATACATATCATACACGTGTTTATATACCATGCACATATAGTCTACATTTTATATATATATATGTATACATTACATATATAATGTAGAATCAGTACATTCTGTTGGTTTTGTTTCCCCAGAGAACTCTAACTACTAAATTCGTCAGTTATTCAATAGTGGCAGCTTCTTTTTAACTTCAGAATATCAAGGGGTATACACGTTTTGTTTCCACACTTGGTTTTTGTACAGATTGGGTCAAAGTCGTGAGTCTGCCCTTCCCCCAGACAGACTGCACTGTGCCAGGCGGTGGGTGCGCAGCTGCCCATCCCCCACCCTCTGGCCCAGTTTGACCTCCCTGTTGGCTCCAGTTTGGTGCTGAGTACATGTGCTTGTTTCCCCATTCTTACGAGGTTTCACGTACAAGAGTGGTCTCAAGTTCCATCCAGCTTGTCACAGAAGACACCAGAGTGCCATTTTTTATATCTGAGTAGTACACCACTGTATGCATACACCACATCTTATTAATCCATTCAGTACTGATGGGCACTCGGGTTGTTCCCACATCTTTGCTGCTATAAACATTCGAATGCCTATGTCCTTAGTGGAAGTTCTCCTTGCCACTCATTGGTCCTTCTCAAAACACCCTGGCACAATTCCCACTATGACCAGTAGAGCACACAAAATCCCTTGGACTTGCTGAGGATGGACACCAGAAATACTGTATCATTTCTATTTCACTGGTTATGAAAATTGGGTGCATGGGTTTGTGAAGTGTGGAAGACCCCCAGATCCAGGTCCACGACTGGGAAGTGTGGCTTCCCCTGGACAGAACTTTTCCACATCACAGGACTTGAGCCATGGCTGTTCTGTACCCAGGACCTCTGCTGGAAGGACCCAGGTGCCCAAGAGAGGGTGGAGAGTCTAAAGGATAAACCTTTGCTTGAAAATGGCTTCAATATTATTGTTACTTGAAATGGTTTACAAAGGCCACCGGTACTGTAAGGAGTGTCCCTTTTGCCAGGGAAGACAAGAACACTGGGCACCTCGCAAGCACTGACACTCCAGGGAGGCCCCACCAGTGTCCTCCCTTCGTCCCTTTCCTTCATCCTGGCCTCTCCTCTAGCTCAGACTCACTACCTCAGTCTAATTCCAGAGTGGAAATAAAAAGTTATAAAGAAACTTCCGGCAAAGTCACTTGCAAAGACAAAAGCCGTGACTATCCTTGTTCCCACAGATTCAATCACTAGTGCAAAGCCCAAGGAGCTTCAGAAATTTAAATCAGACTGTGCACAATTAATGACCAGAAACTCCAATTTCATGTTAATTGGTTTTAATTAAATTTTTTTTCCCTGTGCTTATCTACAAGCGCTTATTGTCAGCGTACCAGCGATCTCATCTTTGAATTCCCTGCATCATATGCCTTACCTTTGAAGTTGAACAATAAAACAAATCTCTGAACAGCACCTGAATGGTCCATGAGGGAGTACGGAGGAAACTGGTAATAAGGCAGGAAGAAGGGACACAGAAAACACAAGCTGGAAAGTCGCATTTGAAGACGGCACCCAAGGGGCAGGAGATTCATTTCAGATTACCAAGGTGTTAGTCAAATCTCCCATCCCGACAAAACATAAGCATATGCCCACACTTCCCAAGGTGACCGCTGTAATGGGATCGGTGCCTCAGGAACCCGGGTACGGAAGGGCTGGGATGAAACCCCTTGCAGCGTCTGCCACCTGGGTGATGCCCACCTTGAGGGGAAGGAGGCCCAGGGTCTGTTTCCAGTCGTCTGTTTACATGGTAATGTGAAAGCATGAGGGAATCTGTTTATTTGGGGATAAGCAGAAATTCTGTCAAATCACAAGTCAACACCATAAAAAGGAGTCTTTATTTGACCACCTTTCCCACTGCCTTCTGGAATCCGCCACAGGAGACGGTAAAGAGACAGAGGTGCTAATCCGCCTCTCCAAACAACCTCACGGGCTCCCAGCTACACTGCACTTTATGAACTGCATTATCTGTGAAATTTTCACTCAGATCCACTTTGAGGAAGGCCCGTGAAAAGCATCCATTTAAGTCTCTGCCATAATTGAGACAGTTAACAGCCAATTTTCTCCAACCCTGACGCTGCTCTGCCTGTCTTCAGTAGCAAAATACTCCTCCTCGCCTCTAATCAAGGCTCTCGCTCACGGTTTATATGCATCCATTTTATTTTATTGTATTTTTGAGTGTTCCAGGAACACGGCCTGAACCGTGGAACTAGTTTTCCCTTGAGCACTCAAGTAATGATTCTTATGAGGTAACAGCTGTGGGCAGATAGATCCCATATATTTCTGTGGAAGCTACAGTTGTTTGGAAGGTCAGCCATCAAATGGGGCTCATTTTTCACGGGAGACAAAGGCAGTGCCAAGGTCTTTTCAATTTGTATGGAATTAGGCTAGTTTTGTAAAAGTGATAACATGCGCATCAGAGCAATTTTCTTTTTTAAAAAATACAGGGTAGAAGAAAATTTATATCTTTAAAAACTCACGAAACATTGATCAAGCAGTTAAGTTTTAATGAGATTTGTAAAACAAATGATAAAACAAAAGTAATGGTTGTTTGTAAAATACAATAAAATAAGGTCCTTACTAAGAATATCTCATTATTCCAAAATTTACTACTTATTATATTACACTTATCCTAATTAATGAGATATTAGGCCTGAAAGGTTAGAGGTAGAGGTAACCGAGAGTATAATAACATAATACCTTTTAGGCGTTTACTAATTCAAGAAAATTTAAGGATCCTTGACATTGTTCCCACTAACAGTCTGAAGATGTGCTAAGCACAGAAAAGGATTCGTAGGTTGCCCGTCTACTCAGGGACGCCGAGCCTCTCCCGCCCTCCTTTTCTCCCCACCTTCCCTTCTCTCACTCCTTGTCTTTTTTTCTCTCCCTTCTCTCACTCCTTGTCTTTTTTTCTCTCTCTTACTCATCTCTTCCCCTCACTCTCTTTCCTCTAATAGAAAATAAACTTATACTTTCATATCCTAAAAACAGAAAGAAAGAAATAGTTCATAATACCAATGTTGTTCTTACTATGGACACTTCTCTCTTTTCACAGTGATTTCGTTTGCTTGCTTGTGTTTTAATGATTCCTCTTGCCTCTTACATCTGATGTCCTACTTCCCTATCCTACAATATACCTCATTTCCCCAGATAATCAATGTTTACCAACTGGCATAGCTGTACTTAGAGCTATCTCTGTGGGCCATATAATCATGCATGTGCATATATATTTACCTAAAATGTTGTTTTATTTAAATCAATGCTTTACAGAAATTGAAAACTTTCCTCTGCATCTGGCTTCTCTCATTTAACATGGTATCTTGGAATCTTCTCTATGTTAACTGGTAATAAAATGCCTTCTTTCTAGTATCTGCATAATGTTCCATGGTGTCGTATCCTGGCCTTCCAGACTATCACCAAACCAACCAGTTGATCATACAAAGCGAGTTAGTTTCTTAGTGGGGTAAGGAAGACCATCACCTCATCTGAGCCAGGAAAGTATCTCAAAGAAGGCAGAGCAGAGCCAGGGTATTTACTGAGATTTTGACGTCTGGTTGATGGTGAGTCACTAAATGAGGAGACTTGGTTAGGTTGGGAAAAGACCATAAAACAATAATTTTCTTTCAGTTATTAAAAAGTAGCTTATTCTTAGCGGTCTTACTAGGATATAAATGATAAACTACACATATTTAAAATTATATAAGTTTTGACATAATGTATACACCCCTGAAACCATCGCCACAATCAAGAATATATCCACCACTCACACAAGTTTCCTCACACTCCTATGTAATTCTTCCTTTCTGCCCCTTCTAGAGTAGAATTGTTGAATAATACAGTCCAAAGTTGAATCATTTTGTATTCCCACCAGAAGTGTATGAAATTTTCAGTTTCTCTGCATCCTTATCAACACTTTATCAACCCTTTTAATTTCAGCCATTCTACTAAGTGCATAGTAACATCACATGTAGATACTAATTTCATTTTCTTAATGACTAATAATGTCGAACCTTATATTGTAGTGTGGAATGTTCTATAAATGTTAATAAGGTCATATTGATTGAGATTTCTATTTATGTATACTATGCTTTTGCTGACTTTTCTGTGTACTTATTTCTATTAAGTTACAGAAATAACTATTGAAATGCTTAGCTATAACTGCTGATATGCATTTTCTTCTTGAAGTTCTTTCAGTTTTCAATTCATATATTTTGAAGCTCAATTTTTAGAGTCATAAACATTTATAATTTTTAAGTCCCTTTGAAAATTTCCCCCTTTATCCATATGAAAGGACTTTCTTTATCCTTGATAATATTCTTCCATATTCTTAATGTTAATATAAGCATTTCAGCTTTATTTTGACTAGTCTTAGCATGGAATTTTTTTTTTGCATACTTTAACCTACTTGTGCTTTTAAAGTGTGTTTCCTGTAGACAACATATAATTGGGCCATGTTTTTTCATCCAATTTGATAATCCCTGCCCTTTAATTGAAGTATTTGAAACATTTACATTTAATATGACTATTAATATGATTAGGTTTTAATCTTTCATTTTGCCATTTATTTCCTGTTTGTTACATCTGATCTTCATTGTCCTCCTTTGCCACCTTTTTTTGGATTAACTGTATCTTTAATGATATTTTATCTCCTTTGTTGGTGCTTTAGCTATAACTATTTGTTGTATCATTTTAGTGATTTCTTTAGGGTTTATATTATAGTAAACATCTTTATCACCATCTACTTTCAAGTAATATTAAATTATTACATGTATATATAAAAAATTTTCAAATTATATACTTCTATTTCTCCCCTGACTTTCCCTCATCATTTTAATATACTTTCTTTTTTATATTACAAACTCCACAATACGCTAGTATAATTTTTGTTTAAATAGTTAAATATCTTTTAAAGAAATGCTAATAATAAAAATTCTTATCTATCTATCTGTGTCATTACCATTTTATGTGTTCTTCATCTCTTTGTAAAGATCCAGATTTCCATCTGGGATTATTTTTCTTCTATTTTTAAATTTCTCATAGTATGGGTTTGCTGACAATTCTTTCAGGACCTGTATGTCTGAAAATGCCTTTATTTTACCTTTCTTTCTAAAAGCTTTTTTTTTTTTGCTGATATAGATGTCTAAATTACCAGGTTTTTTTCCTTTTAATCAGAGTACAAACATGATTTTGTTCCTCAGTGTACTCCTTGTTGTTATCCTAAACTGAAGAATAGATTAGTAATGATGCGTAGGAATAGGATTGATCCATGTCCACATCACAATTTGCAGCACCTGACTACATATTAAGTCCTGGGTATGTTGTGTCAAATTTCATATAAAGTCAGGTTTTGATGGTCTTTCTGCTGGGTGATCCCTTCTTGGATCATTTAAGGAGCAGCAGCTGCGTGGCAATATTTGTGGCTGTAGAGATTCAGCATCTGCAAACTCCCGGTCAGACACCCAGTAAGAGCAGGATTATGATCAGCAAGACCTCAACAGTGATGAGGTCTCTTCTCACAAACCAAGAGAAGAGACCCCATTCTCCATATAAAGAGTTGGCAAAACAAAATATAAGGTTTTTAATAAAATTAAGTGTTATGATTTATGTTTTCTTTCCACATCACTTTCTTCATATTAAAAATTCCATCAAAGTCTTTCCAGATACAAGCCCAACATTGTTATTCTATAAACTATTTCATGAACCTCTCAAGAAAGCATTTTCAGAGCCTTAGTGGAATTACCCTTCTAACTGCTCTTCTCTAAACCATGGCATGAAAGATTTTCCTTCACTTCTGGTCCTTTCATACAACATGAAATTAAGATTTGAAGAGAGAAGATAATCTAGAATTTCTCTTGAGTGATTAGCTTTAATTATCAAATCAAGGCCCAATTTTTCTCCATTTTGAATTATCTACTTTCCTAGAAGAAAAAATGATGAATAAAAATGGATATTTAAGCCTGATCTATTCTTCTAAAGAGAGTCATCTGTTTATCAAAGTGGAAAGTTCCAGTCCAGTTTGTGCCTAGTAGCTAGTGTCTGTTTGTGCCACAAATCCAATAATAGCCACAGGGGAGCTCTCAGTGCAAAAATGTTCTCAGGATCACTAAATAGTGTTATAATGTTGTCAATGCCACTCATTAAGAATAGCTCAGTGTCAGGAAATAAATTCTGTAGGTAAATCTAAAGCAAACTAATGTGTCTGCATTGTAAGATCTATAAAGGTGATACAGCCTTCAAATAGATATCTTACATTCCCTAATCCTCTTCCAACTTCTATTTCCGAGAAAATTCAGTTACTAAAGCTAGCTTCTACAAAAGGCCCCAAGTATTGTTTGTTGGAGATGTTAATTTCCTTTTCTAATGTGACAAGATAAGATTTCCCTGATTTCTGGTTATTGTGGTATTTGCCAACTAAAAAGTCACCTAACAATGGAGTCCGGCTAGTCCATTAATCAGTTGGACTCATAAAACCAATTGATTACAAAAACTTATAACTTAGGGAAACTGAATAGCTCCAAAGAAATGTGGGCAAAAAATCAACAATCAATTTAATTGTATGTTTTAGCCAGCCCACAGCTAAATTATAGCCAGATATTGTGCCCATACGAAATATTGTGCCCATATTTATTCTTATATAAATAAGAATGCAAGGAGAAATATTGAGAGTGTGGCCTTGTACGTAACATAGGTCAAAGTAGCCTTAAACCAGCAAGGGAAGAAAGGACAGAGCTAGAAAAATAAAGAACCGAAGAATGCAGATAAAGACTTCATCGTGAACATTAGGTGGGAGATGTCTACAACTCGTATAGTCATTAACTTAGTTCAAGGTTGTTGTGTCTCTTTTTGAAGATCATCTGCTTCATGGGAGTTTCTAAGCAACTTCAGCTTCAGGTCTCTAATAGAGAAAGTCTTCTACTGAGTTGAGGTTAGTTTTTGCCTCTTTAATTGAAACACAAATTCGAGACTCTGTCATTTAGAATTTTACTACTGGGCCAGTTGTTTCTAGTACTTGATAATAACCTTTCTACTGGGGCTTAGGGCTGTCTATTTCTGGTATCTCTTCCAGAAGACAGGGTATTTGAGATCTAAGTAATACAAGGGTTGTTTATGAGGATGCTGAGGAAAGGCTACTTATACTTGTTAATATAACAGAATCTGTCAACAAATCAAAAGTCCCTGCAATATTTCACCCTGTCTGTTTGCAATAGTATGGAGTCTAAAAATGGAAGAGAGATTTACGGATACCTGGGCCCTTCTGTCACAAATTCACAGAGGCAGTCTGTTAGTCCCAGAAATAGCTGACCTTGTTGTTGTTAAAGCCCATGGTAATACTTTAGGTCATAGAAGTTCTAGAATCTCTGAGAATTGCTCATTTAAATTTTAGAATTTTCTTTGTTATTTCTTCCTCTTCTGAAGATTGAAAATGATAGAGATAGTACAGTTTTTAAGTAAAGGGCAGGGCTTTGCAAAGATTTTAGTAATATTCCCAGTAAAATAGTAAAATGGAATTCCCTATTACTTCAGATAAGTCATAATCCCTCAAGTTAGAAACATGAAATCAAGTATTTTTTCTTCCTTGCTACTATGACAGTTGGAGCATCTCAGCAAGGAAAGTCTTCAGTTCTCCTTTCAAATAAGCAAACAACATTCAAGACACATTCAAGGGCGGCGCCTGTGGCTCAAAGGAGTAGGGTCCTGCCCTGTATGCCAGAGGTGGTGGGTTCAAACCCAGCCCTGGCCACAAACTGCAAAAAAAAAAAAAAAAGACATATTCAAAACCTACTGCAGAGGCAGTTAAATGAAATCCCCCTGCAAGTGAGCAGAGGGGCCCTGAGGTTTGGGCTCTTGCCCATGTTCTACCCTCACCCACTTTTACTATTGTAACAGTATTCTGCTGGTGACACATGAGACACCCTCAGATACCCCCCACACACACAGCTTTAATAATTTTGGTAAAATTTCCCTATCAATATTGATTTAACAACATTGGCCATTTTCTTTCCTGTTGTTAATAATTTTATATAAAAATTTTTGCAGGCTTCCATTTGGGTTTTTTTTTAATTATTGTTGTTTGTGTTTTTCTTTGCAGGGTATCTATTGCAGTTTATAATAGTCTCTTTGAACTTTTTTTCTTTTTTTTTAGACAGAGTCTCACTTTGTCACCCTCAGTAGAGTGCCATGGCGTCACAGCTCATAGCAACCTCCAACTCCTGGGCTTAGGCGATTCTCTTGCCTCAGCCTCCCAAGTAGCTGGGACTACAGGTGCCCGCCACAACATCCTACTATTTTGTTGTTGTTGTTGCAGTTGTCATTGTTGTTTAGCCAGCCCACGCTGAGTTCGAACACTCCTGCATTGGTGTATGTAGCTGGCACCCTAACCACTGAGCTACGGACACTGGAACCAACTTTAAATAGCATTTACATTGTATCAGGTATTATAATCCAGAGATGAGCACCTGTGGCTCAAAGGAGTAGGGTGCTGACACCATATGCTGGAGGTGGTGGGTTCAAAACCCAGCCCTGGCCAAAAACTGCAAAAAAAAAGATCCACTATAATCTAGAGATGATTTACAGTATACAGGAGGATGTGTGTAGGCTAAACACAAACAATACACCATTTTACATATAAGACTTGAGCATTTATGGATTTTGGTATCAGCAGGGGTTCTAGAACCAATCCCTCAAAATAAAGGATAGCTATCACCAGCCAGAGTGTGTCCTTGAACCTTCATGTTAATTCCCTTTGGTATAAGCATCTACTTTGATGATAGCCTTAGGCACTCAAACTTTCTTTAATTTGCTGATCATTCTTAACTGAGGTTTCCACTGAGGTCAAACTCTCTTTTTTTCCAAAGCATTCCGAGATCATAGATGTCCCTGAAAGCATGTCTACTACCAGGGCACGCTTTACCCGTTTACCTCTATCTGCCAGACCAGGCAGGTTCTGCCTCTGGTCTTTTTCTAGGGGTGAGGTGCAATTTGTTTCGGCATAACTCACCCAACATCTCCCTGCTTTGGTCTTAATCTACGACCCATCAACAATCAATCTGCATTTTCTAAAGAGGTTTCTAATAAACTTATTAGGAGCATAAACACTTCACAAACAGAAGTTAGGGTTGCCCTTCTTTAAGGTAATAGAGGAAGAATAGTAGGATTTCAAGGACTAATGAATGCAAATGTGTGAGAGGTGAAGTATTAGGGTGCCAAGGGACTTAAACCTCCTTACTGGGAAATGCTGCCAATTTTTAAGAGCAGTAAAGATTGCACAACATGATGAACCAGAAACTTGAAGGACACACCGAAGTCAAGTCCGCACTAGTCTAGCTACCTCAACTATTGCTCATAGACTGTGCGAGCAGGTTTCTGCCAGATGAGTCAAGAAACGCTGTAGAAAATTCTTAGTCTCTGATGATTTTCATGAGGCTGGATCAGAGCACTAAGGGTTTGTCTCTCTCATGCAAACATATGTAGAGAGGATTAGCTGAGCCAGTGGGAGGCTGTGAAAGGGCTGATTGTAACTCACAGAAAGTCTGGTAAAGTTTAGACTTCCAGGAAGGAGGTCTGGTTACCGAGGTCTGCAGTAACAAGTGAGCCCCAGGAACTTCTTCATTATCTCTTAGTTTCTGGTCTGAAAAAATTTTGAAGGTTCTGTAGCCTGTGATAAGGATGAGATTTATCTGGATAGGATAAAGCGTGCCCTAATTAACGAGGTTTACTGTGACAAAACTGTAACTTCTCTCTGGAAACTTTCTGCTCTTTCTGAGCTAAAGCAGTAAGCAGAGGTGGAAACTGTCTTAAAGCTTACCTCATGTTTTAAATACAACAAAAGGTCCTACACATTGGATAAGAACAGAATCCTGGAGGAATTTAGGCTCCTCGAGGTCATGGTTGAGGAAAAGTAGGTGATGCCTTAATAAATCCTTGGGGCATAACAGACTAAGTATTCTGTTGATTTGGCCAGGAGAAAGCAAACAAATGTTTCCTACGTTGACAGAAAGCAAACATAATATACAACTGCCAAATATTTATTCTTATGTGCACCAAAGACAAAATTAGCTTTTGGGTTTTGTTTTCCAGGGGAGGAAGAATGACTATTCCATTTGTGGTCCTGGGGTTCTGAACAAATCCACATCCCTGTCCTATAATGGCTTTGCTTGGTTTGCTTGTATTTGGTTTTGATTCTGTTTGTTACTGTTGTTGGTGGTGTTGGTGTTTCACTAAGAGGACAGGAGTGTTAGGAAAGTTGGCATGAACTGTACGTAATGAATCCTTTCTCCACGAGACTTTCACTACTGGCTATGCACCTTCTTCAGCTCCTGGTGGAAAGGGAGTTAAGCAGGTGGGAGTAGAGGATCACTTCATTTTTTGCCCCTTCAGTTCCTTAGATCTTATGGGGCAATTCTTCCAATGTTCTGTTTACAACATTTACAAGTAACTTTGAAAAGAATCTTACTAACCTGAGCTTTTAGAAGAATCAAGGTGTAATTCACATAGCATAAAACTCATTTTTAAAGTGTACAATTCAATAGCTTTTAATATATTCCCTGTGCTGTATGACCATCACCGCTGTCTAGTTACTCAACGTTTCCATCACTCCAAAAAGAAACCCCATAACTATTTGTCATCGGTTCCAATTTCTCTGCCCACCCATCCCCTGGCAACCGTTAGTCAACCCTCTGTCTCTATGGAAACATCATAAACAGTTATGCACTGCTTAATGATCAGCATACGCTCTGGGAGCAATCTTGTTGGCAGGAGAGCATACACTTACACAAACCTAGATGGTATCACCTGTGCACACTAAGGCTATATGGTGTCGCTTATTACTCCTAGGCTACAGACCTGTACACGTTACCATGCTGAATATCATAGGTAATCATAACACAAGGTTAATAGTATAATTAACATAGTAAAGGTACAGCAAGTACATGATATTATAATCATATGGGACCAGCTATCATATGCTTTATGTTATTGACTGACGTTATGTGGCACAAATGGAATCATAAAATATGTGGTCATTTGTGTCCTGTTTTGTTCACGTGGCTTAATGTTTTCAAGGTCCTTCCTTGCATCCCTTTTTGTGGGTGCCTAACATTCCTCTGCAGTAGATAGACCACATCTTATTTATCCATTCATCAGCTGACAATATTTGGTTTGTTTCTACTTTTTTGCTATAATGAATAATGTTGCTATAATGAATACGCAAGCATTTGTGTATAAGTTTTTGCAGAAACATGTTTTCAAATCTTTTGGCTATATTTAGGGCTGAAATTGCTGGGTCATAGGGTAATTCTATGTTTAACTTTTTAAGGAACTGCAGGGGTGTCCAACCTGTGGGCTGCAGACTGCATGCCTATTTGAGGCCTATTTTGCTTATCTATGTTATCAGATATTACGAAAATTATGCACAGACCTTTTTCATCAGCTTTTGTTAGTGTTTGTGTATTTAATGTGTGGCCTAAGACAACTCATCTTTCAGTGTGTGGCAGAAAAGAAAAAAGGTTGGACATTCCTGCACCAAACTTTTCCATAACGGCTGAACCATTTCACCTTTCCATAGAAATATAAGAGAGTTCCAATGTCTCCATATCCTTACCAACCCTTACGATTGTCTGACTATTATTATTATTATTGCTATCATTATTTCCAATAAGTAGATGTGAAGTCGTATCTCATTATGATTTTGTAAGGATTCTTTATATATTTTGAATACCAGACCCTTGTAAGATATGACTTCCAAAATTTTCTTGGTCTGTGAGTTGTTTTCTTGCTTTCTTTTGGATCAAATTGACACACACACAAAAAGACACCTACAGTCTATAAGTCATCCCCATGATGCAAGTTTGCTCAAGTCCTAAGCAATTTTAGAAGGTACGCTCTTTTATATAATAGCATTATAATTTTATTAATCAAAGCAGTAGTAATTTTCTACAGGACATGTCTATTGATACCTAAGCATTGGAATAAAGAGAAGGGTAAAAAAGGTGAGGATTTATAATAAATAACAATTTAGTATACTGAACAAGTAGAAGGCATATTATTAGCCAATATAACTACAACCAAACAATAGACCATTATACTATACTAGAGTGGTTCATTACGTAGCCATATGAGAGACTAAAGGAGTCTATTACTTTCTCCTAATGCTAAATAAAAATTTCAAGATGCAATTATTTTTGTGTCTAATGAGCAGCAACATAAAACCAGCCAAGCTGCATCAGATACTAAACATCATCCCGTTATGTTTAGAGGCCCAACGCAGAGATGAGAGATAGAGGGCACCTTGGCTGTGGCAGAAAGGTATGACACGGGCCTCTGACCGGATAAAGGCACCCCATCCTACACAGCAGCTTTCTCTCCAAAGTCATATGTAAATCACGCTGTTCTCAATCAAACCTATTTTGCATGTACCACAAATTTTGCTATTTAAAGATATATTATAATTAATCCTTTTAAAAACAAAGAACTTTTTGTGAATAATGACTGCTCTCTAGTTAATCTGTACTGTAACTTTGGATTGTCAAATACCCCATTTTCTTAAAATAGGGCACACCCTGTGATGAAATGACAGCTGAACAATGAAGTTCCTTCTGCAAGGCCGGCAGACGAGGGGTGAGCAGGTGCTTGGTTCAGCTGTGGTTTCTGTGGTTTGAGGAAGGTGCTGGTCTGGGAAGGATCCAAAGATGAGCAGCTACAGTGATCAGGTTGTTGGAAACTAAGAGCTCTGTGAAAATATCAGCAGATTTAAGCGTATTTAACTAGAAACAGAGAAAACTAAGGTCTAACTTGTTCACGGTCTTCAAAGACATACAATGTAGGAAAAGATTGATAGTGCAGAAGTAAAAGAATACAAAATACGATGGTGGCCGTGTGAGAGCAAGTACAAATATGAGCAAAAACACCAAGAAAATCAATGGTGCAAACAGACAGATGGATAAAATGTTTTGCTTAAAAATGCCCTTTAATACTATTATAGTGTTAATATTATAACACAAGATGTAAGTAACTATATAGTTGTCTGTTGACATTACATATACATAATGTTGCAAATAGTATACAAAATGTAGAGGGAGGTCAGCTTAGACAGGTACTAGCGACCTGGAGAAGATAACCAGCCAGACGGGAGAAAGGCCCTCCTTCCTCTGCCCCAAGTCACCTCCCTGCTGACTCTTCCTGCTCCTGCGAATCTCCCTGTTAGCCTCAAGGGTCTCAGTGCTGTTACTTCCGTGGGTTAGCAGGGGACATTCTGCACTTTCACCTACTATGGATTCAACAAAGGTCGTTGGGCCACCTCCTCTGGTTCCACGCTCTTTGCAGCAGCTAGAAATACAATGCAGGACGACACGCGCCATCTTTGGGCTCTCCGAACTTACTGTATTTAAAGGTGATTACAGGAAAGGGCGGTAAATGCAGAGTAGCAGCAGACCCGGACGCAAACAGACAAACTGGAGGGGAATTGAGCTCATGCCTGTGGGATTAAGCAAGGCTTTGGTGGAAACCATGCAGAGGCCGGGAAGGGGGCAGGTTGGGAGCCTACAGGACCTTTCCACAGGACCACAGCTGGAAAGTTCAAGAAACTGATATTGGAATGGTTGGTCGAAACAAGTGATGGATCTGCCGAGGTAAGAAGCTGTCAGATCATGCAGGACGGTCGAAGTCACACTAATGAGCTTGACATTGACCTCAATGAGCTCTAGGAGGCTTTGAAGCAGGTGAGTGGTGAGTTGCCTTTCAGAAAGATGAAGACAATGGTGGGTGGAGATCAGAGGGGAGGAGTGAGACTGGGGTGCAGCAGGTGGTTCCTGTCCACGGTGGGACCGGCCAGAAATGGGTGGACTAAAGAGTAAATGGGCGGAAGGAAACTGGACTTGGGGAACAGAATGGTTGGTTGACTGTGGGACCCAGGAGGGTCACATGTATTGTAAGCTGAGCAAGGAGAACTGGAGAGGATGGTGTGGGCGGTCACAACCTCAGGAAGAGACCAAGGCAATGGAGTTCTGGGTGGCAAGTGAGGGCCAGAGGGCCTGGAAGGGCCAGCCCAGGCAGGGCAGGGCACAGGTGTGCATGGGCACAGGTGTGGGGCGGGCAGAAGAAGTGGCTTCAAGCTTCAACTCAGGGGGCAAACTCCAGATGGCACTTGGGGCCACCGAGTCCTCACCAGCCCAGAGAAGTAAAAACAAGGGACCCTGGAGCAAGCGGCATTGAATTCTGGGTTCACAGCACCAACGATGGGCTTGTAGGCAGAGCGACCCTTCTCCTATCGAAGCTCACCCATTCTCTTCAGTGCTAATGAAAATGTCCCCACTGCATGGGGGGGGGGGGCACTTTTCATCTTAGCACGCTTGCCTGTTCTGCATGAGGGCCTGGCCGCAGGGCACAAAGGTGGCCTAGTCTCTGTCCTTGGGGAGCTCCCAGTAGTGGAGCGGGAACAAACGACCACGTGCGGAGGGCTGAGGTCAGCACAGCAGCGGGCCCTGGGAGCTCCCAGCACCAGATCAGAGGCCCCAGGGACCGGAATGCCCAAACTGGGTCCTCAAGGTCAGTCTTCACATCAGCCACTGGAAGAAAAGAGGGCAGAGCTCCTGGAGACCCACCGCGCAAAGCCACGGAAGAGGCAGAACCTGGAAGTGGGGACGGAGATGGGAGCTGTGGCCTCAGCTAGACAGGGGAGGTCCCAGGGAGCAGGGAGTGTTGGGCTGAGACACCAGAGTGAGCAGAGGGTAAGTTGTGGGCGTCCAGGTTGCTGGAAAGCTCTTCTACTGAGGGGGAAACTGAAGGAGTTTTAAAGCAAAGACATGGGATGCTAAGACGTGCTTCCTTCAGAGGTTGTAGATGGTCAGACATGAGGACCCGGCCGTAATTGTAGCATGGTTTACAGTATGACAACGTCCCAAGACCTTCTTAACTCTGAGAATAATCAAGAGATTATTGGTTATTGATTATGAAAGAGCTGTTTCCAGGTCTTATTCTGTAATTGTGGTCAGTGAGTAACAATGTGCACCTGCTCAAAATTCTAAAGGTACAAGACTGAAGTGAACAAAAACTAAAATCTTCCCTTTCCAAACCCCACGGCTTCTTCCTGTTTCTTATGAGTCATTGCAAAGTCAGTCTCCTTCCATCTCTCTCTCCCTCTGTCTCCTCTTTTCTGTCTCAAAACCCAGACATTTCCTCACACAGATGGTCACAGAGTAATCATACTGCCTTGCTGCCTTCTTCGTGTACTGTTTCTCGGAGATCGTTCGCTATCAGTTCACGCACGGCTGCTTGATTCTTCTCAGCAGATGCTTAATTTTCTCTTATGTGGAAGTATCATAACATATTTAACAGTCTCTTATTTTCCTATTGATGGACTTTGGGTCTAATGACACTCTTACTATCATTTAGAAAAGTACAGCAATAAATACTCTTGCACATGTGTTGTCATTTTGCATAAGTATGAGCATGTGCGTAGCATAAATTCCTAGAAGTTAGAATTGCTGAATTCGGAGTTCCTAGAAGGGTATGAATATTTTTGATTTTAAAACTGTTGCCTGCTTGTCTTCTGTAATGGTTGTAGGGCCTGGCTCGCTACATCAGTGCAAAACCCTCGTGATACCAAACCTTTTGGTCATTGCCGATGTGTAGGTGAGAAAATGTCGTCATAGATTTAATTTGCACGTGTCTTTTTATGAGCAAGGTTGAACACCTTCTCCTGTGGTTAAGAACTATTTGCCATGTTTTTCACTGTGACAGACCATGCCTTTGGCTGATTTTCCAGTGAGTTATTGGCAACTTTCTTATAGATTTGCAGGAGCTCTTTATATGTTAAAGGTACTGAACTATTTGTAAACTTAGTTGCAAGTTTTTCATTTTTCTTTTGACTTCCTTTGTGATACCTTTGTCACGTACAATTTCCTTTAGTTTTATGTAATCAAATTTATCAGTCCTTTTTTTTCAAATATAGCTTATGGATTTGGAGTCAAATTTATAAAATTTCCCTGTGCAAAGAATACTTTTAAAAATTTATTCTAAATCTCCTTGCAATACTTTTTATAATTTTATTATTGTGCAATAAGTTTTTTTCATCAGGAACTTGTTCAGATACAAAACAGGAAATCTAAGTTTTCTGTTTTCCAGATGTCGGGGTTATAATCACTCCAACATTTCCGCTGGATATCACTGATATCTACATTTCCCTCCCCCCAATTTGAAATACCACCTTTACGATGTATAAAGTACCTGAGTACTTTGGTTCCATTCATCTATTTATATGATAGATCATATTATTTTAAATTTATGAAATATGCCTCCTCTTTATTCTTTGATTTCAAAATGTCCTGCCTAAAATTTGTTTATTTTTCCATAAAATCTTTCAAATAAGCTTGTCTGACTCCAAAAGAAAATACCCCTCAGTAATTTTACTTATATCTCATTAACAGATTGACCGAGAGAGAACTAAAGTTCTGTGATATCAAGTCTCCCTAACTAAAACAAAGTGAACTTTGATTTGTACAAAGCTGATTTTGTCTTTGAGTACAGTTTGTGTAGATCATGTGTGACTCTTTTAAAAATTGTATCTATACATGTAGTCATCGTGCCCACTGTTGCGAGTCTCTTTTTCCACTCTGTCTCTAACTGGTTTTGTTTGTAGAGACTGTCGGTCCCTACATATTAATGTTGTACCCAGCACCTTACATAGTCTCTCTGGGTCCTCATGGATGTTTAGTTAACAATTATATCATCTGCAAGCAAGTTAGTTTTATCTCTTCCTTTCCAACTTTTACATCTCTCAGCTCCCTCCTGCCATATAATTTTGGTTAGCATCTTTGAAATGATGCTAAATAATGGTGATGATAGGTAGATGTAATTTGATTGTCCTTCATTTTAATAAAATATATCTGGTACCTCCCTTACAAGCATACTGCCATCTTCTAGGATGAGATATATGAGACATGATGTATATTTAGCCCTTTCTTCTTTTGGAATTAAGAACCTACATTGAATATTAGCAAATGTCTTTTTGGCGCCTTTGGAAATAATCTTACCATTTTTCTTTTAATCTCTTCAAATCATAAATTGTATTAGTTTTCCTAATTAATTCACTTGACTAGGTAAACTACCCCACAATTCCTGAAATGAACTCCATGTTACTTATTTTGTTATTTTGAAGTGCTGCTGGATTTTGTTGCTTTTATGAGATTATTGCATCTGTAGTTTTTCTCTGGTTTGCTATTTTGGTGAAGGTTGGCATGATAATGCTAAATTCATAAAAAGAATTTAGAAACTGTGCTCCTGTTCCCTTTGTGTGCTCCGAAAGATTTCAATAACTTTGTAATCATATCCTCCTTAAGTGTTTGGTAGATTTTCCGCATGAAATAATCCAGGTAACTCTTGACAGAGTTCCTACTTCACCAACAGTAACTGATCTCATAGAAAGTTTCTCCTTTTTATGGAAATTGTTTTGGTAAATTGCCTATTTGAAGATCTCACATTATTTATAGTGAAATAAGAAGAATAATTTGCCATGATTCTTTGATTTCTTCTTACCTGGAATTATTAACTGTTACTTTATGTGTTTGTGCTTTCGCACTGTACATCTTAATGACTTTGCCAACAGTTCATCCATTTTTACTTCTTGCTTTAATTTCAATATCTATTTTTAAATCTATCAGTTTTGCTTTGTTTTGTTTTTGCAGTTTTGGGCTGGGGCTGGGTTTGAACCCACCACCTCTGGCATATGGGGCTGGTGCCCTACTCCTTTGAGCCACAGGCGCTGCCCTCAGTTTTATTTTTTAATGTGATAATATCTGCTCTTATCTTTCTTAACTCCTGTCTCTTCTGTTATTTTTTTTAATTACTTGTGAGATTCATCATTCACTTCTTTTCATCTCCCTGTGGTACTAATACATGTACTTAAAACTGTGAATATTACTCTGCTGTGTAATGTTTTGCTTCATAGTTTCTCTGGAGAATTTGTTTATTATCCTTATTTTTCAGATATCCTCCAGCTGGCTGGGGCCGGGTTTGAACCCTCCACCTCCGGCATATGGGGCCAGCGCCCTACTCCTTTGAGCCACAGGTGCCGCCCCGATTGTCCATATTTGTTTCATTTTTTGCTTTTCCCCCCAAAGTCTGATAAAAAAAAAATTATGACTTTTGTATTTATTTTTGTTTGCATTTGCTGTGAATTTATTCATTCTCTTATTTTCAGCATTTGTGACTTTCTTCATTTTAGCTATGCCTCTCAAAGGCATTCTTCTCTCCGCAACCCTGAATGGCGCAGCGAAGGAACCCAAGACCATCACGTGGGCTACTGCCTTTGTATACATTTGCTTAGCTTCACAGAGAATTATGCTTTAAGTCTAGTAACCTTACTAAAATATACCTAGTACATCAACAAGCATGAATTTCTTCTGGAATTCCATTTGCCCTTTTAATCTGTAGACTTTGAAAGTTTGTTTACTTTTCAAATATCTTTTTAAATTTTATCTTCACTTTTTTTTTTTTTGGTTCACTTCTTCAGAGATACAGATCATTCATATGTTGAATACCATCTGTCTTCTGCATGTGTGATTCTTTATCTGATTTCTCTTTTGCTTTGCAGGCTTTCCTGATCCCACCCACACATCCTGTGTTTCTAACCCTACCTGTCAGCCTTGGTGCTGCCTCCTTCAAAGGCTCGTGTGGCAAGAGCTCCCTTTCTCACCTGTCTTTGCTATTACAAGTCCATTTATATTTTTTGGTCATTAAGTGAATCTACCTTATGACATTTTATTTTTCATCTGCTATTTGTTTTGCCATTTGCCTGCACCCTTTTCTTCTCATAACACTTTACCTAGGAACCTGTCTTGTTCTCATTCCTGATTTCCACCCATCTACCTCCTGATCAGCTCCTTACAGAAGGGTCCCTTGGCAGGGGCTACTGCAGGTGGGTGTGACTCCCTGCACCACTGAGATGTCCAGCCAACCACTTCCTGGCAATGCAGCCAGCCTCTCTGATTGCTCATTCACTTCCATCTTCCTTGGTTTTCCTTGATGAAAGAAAGACTTGGGAGAAGCTGCTTTTCCCTAAGAAAAGGTGATGGGATTTGCCTCTCTGGGTGTCCCCATGCCTGGGAGCACCATGCTGTGCAGGGAGGGGCATTCATGGGGTCAGTTCCCACATGTTCCTCACTTCACACTTGACCTTCAGGGCATCTCTTACATCCTGTGGCTGAATTTACCCACACCTCTAAAGCTGGGGGTGGGGGTGGGAGTGGGGGTGGGGGAGATGGTTTCCTTGTTCTCCTTAGGGCTTTTACAGGATTTCTCTAGTGGGGGAAGTGGTAGCACCTTTTCTGTGCCACTATCTGATCTGGGGATGTGGCCTTTCTCTCCTGCACAGGTCTTTCAAAAACTAGTGATCTAACTTCAGTAATTATTCTTCTGTTTAATAAACATATCCTCAGACCCGGTTGTGGCCCTAGGTGCTGTGGGTATTGCCTAACTAGAAGCAGGAGCTGGGAGAATTGACACTGGGTATATTTTAAAAGAAACAACCTGAAAGCTGTCCCCTGGGTCCTCACAGAGGAATGACTGACTGTAGGAGGGGTTTGCTTTAGCTGGTGAAATCCGACATGACAAGAGACCCTCAGACGGGTGTCCAAAGTCTTCTCTACAGAAACCAACAGCTGAATTGTAACAAATCCACATACGATCAGAATTCAGTGCTGGAGCCAGCAATTTACTCTGGGTGGAAATCTAAGCCCCAGGCACAGCTGTTTCTGACCCTCGCCCTAGCATTGAGTCTTTCGCACAAAAGGCTCTCGCAGCTGGGAGTTGCAAACAGTCTATTCTTTCAAAGCAGTTGTTCCCTAAAGCATTTGTCCTGTCTGCCAGGATTTTCCAGAGCCAGGGACCCGTGCTGCTGGAGTCAGTCTGCTGTGGCTACCAAAGCAGGGCAGCTGCCTGCCCGGGGCGGCAGTGACTCTGAGACCTGCCGCACATGGTATCGCCTTACCCCGGCTGTCCCCACCAAAAGCCCAGTAGGGCCTCGGCATAACTCTCCTATATGTCTATTAAAAAGTCTTTCTCCCCATGACTCGGTGAGACTGCACACGGGCGTAGCTCTCTCGTGTGCAGCTTCGAGAGCAGCAGGCGCACTCGGTGTCCATATAGACTCCATCAAATTGATTTCTAATTAAAGTAGAAAGTTTGCAATTAAACAGGAAAATACATGCTTTTACAAAATACTGTTTGTTTATGGCTCTAGAAGGGCTTTGTAGGTATAAAATATTCTCTAACCTTGATATCACCCAGTGGGTGAAATGCTAGAAATTACAAATATTCTTATTTAAAGACAAGTTAGCAGAGCAATTGATCACCTAGGGTGGGAGAGAGGCAGTACCTGACACCATGCTTGAGTTTCTGGACAATCAGCTGTTTCAATACAAACGGAGAGAGAGAGTCTTGATAAGGTGAGCCCTGATTTTTTTCTTTCTTTTTTTTTTTTTTTTAATGACAGAGTCTCAGTTTGTTGCCCTTGGTAGAGTGCTTGGCGTCACAGCTCACAGCAACCTTCAGCTCTTGGGCTTAGGTGATTCTCTTGCCTCAGCCTCCCGATTAGCTAGGACTATAGGTACGTGCCACAACGTGAGCCATGATAATTAAGGGTGACCTTCACTGAGGGAAATTTATTCAATTTATACAACAGTTAACAATGAAGTCATCCCACCTGAAAAGGATGCCCAGTAAGCAACATGGGCTCCTCAGGACCCTTTCCTGATTGGAAATCTTATCTGACTCAGACTTAATTTTTTTTTTTTTTTGCAGTTTTTGGCCGGGGCTGGGTTTGAACCTGCCACCTCCGGCATATGGGGCCGGCACCCCACCCTTTTGAGCCATAGGCGCTGCCCCATTGACTCAGACTTAATTTGATGGAACCAGATAGTAACACACAATGTGTTTCCTTTCATCCACATGGGTATTTTTCAGACCCTCAAAGGACAGTATTTTTTCATAACATTACCTATACAATCTCTAACCTCTTAAAGATTAACATGTGTAAGACACCAAAATGTCAAATACCTTTTTCAGTTTAAAAAAAAAAAAAAAAACCAAAGGTGTTTAAGAGAGTCACTACAAGGTATGAATATACTTAAAGCTGAAACACAAGTATCTGCATACTCCACAGCAATAAGACATTGTGAAGGCACTTCAACTATTCAGTAAACCTAACCGGTGATCTGAGGGAAAGCTTTCTAGCTGAGATCAACTCAGCTTAGGACCTTAGGTTCCAAGATACACAAAGCACAGCACAGATAAGTGCAATGTGTGCGAACAGGCTTTTTCTCTGCTGTCCTCTCTTTTCAAGTAAATCGCCAAGGAGCTCTCGACCAGCAGCCCAGCTTTCCTGGATGGCAAACAGACAGAAGACAAATACTAGCTCCTGGGAACTCATTACGTTCCAGACGATTAATAAGCGTGACTCCTTTCATCCTCTAAAATGCACACTTCTGTCTGTATTTAACAAGCGGGAGAATAAAATTGAGTAATTTGTCCGAGTTCACCCTTGTGGTGAGCAGGAATGCGAGTGTGGGGGCTGCACTGCCCGCTGCACACGGGAGGGCTGAGGCACTGGGGCAGTCGGGGTTGCATCGAGAAATGGTCCACAGAGCACTAAGTGGGGAGACGGGAGGAATTTCCCAAACCCGCCTCCTTGAGAATTTGGGAGGCGGAGTTTCAAAGATAGCTTATCAGAGAAAGGATTAAGCAATCAAGTTTGCTAACTGGTTACATTTGGGGCAAAATTATAGGGGTGGAGAGATCTTCTTGTTGAGTCAGTTGTATGGTTGGGGTCACAATTCCAGTTGAGTCAATTTCTTGCTACGGGCCACTGGTCTGGGTGGGCCAGCCACTAGTATATAGGGCCTGGAAGTTAGCTCAGAAACTACCTTTCAGTTTCGAAAAGGTGATGTTACCTACAGAGAAAATCAAGAATCTTTATGGCCACCAGCTATGTGACTCCAGAGTAGCAATTACAGAGAAGCAAAGGAGGGGACAGTGGCCAGTCATTCTCATTATTTCTAGCTAGGTCTGCACCTTCCCAGAATTCTAGGTCCTCACCACAGTTCTCACCTTCACCCCTTCATTGATTTGTAAAGCGCAGTTTCACTGAGGGAATGACAAGTCTGTGCCCTTCACACTTGCCAACCGGCCCCCCACAGACCTGAGGATGCTGCAGCCACAATTCAATGCACATGCACTCCAGGGTGACACAGGGAAGCAGGGACTCCATGGTGACCCGGGGAAGCAGGGACTCCACGGTGACCCGGGGAAGCAGGGACTCCAGGGTGACACAGGGAAGCAGGGACTCCAGGGTGACACAGGGTAGCAGGGACTCCATGGTGACCCAGGGAAACAGGGACTCCAGGGTGACCCGGGGAGGCAGGGGTCAGTGCTGTGGGGGCTGCCTGCCTGGGGCAGCCTCACCTGCACACCTCCCTCAGAAAAGGCAATTCACTTCCTTGAGGCGGAATGCTCCTTGCAACCCAGGAAAGGTGGCAGCACCTGGCTCTGCGGTTGTCTGAGAACTGGAGCCGCTGATGCAGAGTGGCGCTCTGCAATGAGGAAGGGCAGCCTTCCCTTCCTGCCTCATCACCACCATCCCATCGTTTCCAGATGCGCCTTTACCAAAACACAAGAATTGTGTGGCTTTCCAAGAACAAATGCTTGCTTAAATGTGCTCCATGTGTACAAAATGTGACTTGCTGGAATCTTTTTTTCCCGCTTACTATGTTCAATCTCCACAACAATGTCAGAAGAGAAGCCAGACCTTCAGGGTTTCCCACCTGCCATGCCGTGGGCACTAACCCACATTCTGCAAAGCAACGGGCATTTCCAAGTCACAGGAAAAGGTGCATCTTATTCCTGTTAAGGCAAAACAATACAGTATTTTTCGAGATGGATTATAGAGAGATGATAGACGGCTGATAAATGAGACAGGTGGTAGAAGATAATGACAGAAAGAGATAACCACTGATCGATTGATAGATGATAGATTTGAGCCGCCAGCATTTAAATGCAGATATAATACAGATACAATACAGATATTGCTACAGCAATAGCACTTTTTTAATCTAGAAGCATCATTACACTTCACCACATCTCTGCCCCATCCCTTCTCACCAAATTTTACAGAAAGCTGAGCCCATTCACAGAGATCATTAGCAGTGACAAAGAGGACCTGGAGTGTGCCCCCTTCCCCAGCAGAGCAGCTTCCCCCACGCTACATCGTGTGCTCTCAGATGAACTCAGGCCCCCATCAGCTGCAGTTTTTATACCCTCAGCATTGCAAAGCTTCGGCTCCTACTTACTCCTGATTCCTTTTACTTTATAAAACTTCCTTTCTTCTGTATCATCTATTCTTCCACCCACAAAAGTAACTTTTACAAATTTATCTCAGGAGCTGATTCCCTCTTGTGGGCCACACATCACCAATGTTCAGGACTGCTATGCAGCTCTCAGGCTGGGCTTCTGGCTCCAGCTGGGTATTCTGTTCCAAAGTTTCTTAGAACAAAAGGGACTAGAGATAGTGCTGGCCAGGCTCCCTCCCCACATGCCACGTCCCCCCATCCTCCTCACCTAGCCACACAGTCCACTCCACACCACTGCCCATGTGCGATGTCCTCCCATCCTCCTCACCTAGCTACACGGTCCACTCCACACTACTCCCCACGTGCCA
>NW_003852451.1:4505937-4531117 GCF_000181295.1 Otolemur garnettii
GTCCACTCCACACTACTCTCCACATGCCACGTCCCCCCATCCTCCTCACCTAGCCACACGGTCCACTCCACACTACTCTCCACATGCTAGGTCCCCTTATCCTCCCCACCTAGCTCACAGTCCACTTCTACACCACTGCCCTTGGGCCTTGCCCTCTAAACCGCATTGTCACCATTCTTCACCCTCATTTGCTCTCTAATATTTCTATAGCATCTAAGGAACACCAGGGAACCATTACAGGGAAGATCGTGAGATTTCTTGAGATTTCTTTCCATGTTTCAACAGTATCCCATGTTTGAACATGTTCTTTTGGTCCTTCCTTTTTTTTTTTTAGCTCTCACCACTATATGTGACCTCACTCATCTCCCTTTCTGGGCACACTCTGCTCCCTAAATCTGGGCCTACTGCTATTTCTAGTCCATCCCTTGCACACAGCTGTAGCATTTGGTTCCAGGGACAGCTGAACATGGCAGCCAGTGATGTAATTTTTACAGTAGCTTTTATTAACTTACCCCAGTGACTCAGTAGACTTAGCCAAACTACTCGGGTGTCACAAAACCTTCTAAAAAAATTGATAGAAATCTTCTGATAGAGTATGCTTGTTCTCCAACATTTCAAGCCGGGAACAAACAGGCAGTATTTCTACTACTGAGTTGAAAGTTAATGAAAAAAACTTTTTTATCCCCTGGAAAGACCATTCCCACATTACATGCTGAATTATAGAAATATGAACAAAGTCCTAAGGCTGTGACAGAGGATCTACACCCTCTACCTTGCAGGGCAAAGCCTGGTAAACTTTATCTATAAAAAGCTCAGATAGTAAATATTGTTGGCCGTGGGGCCATCAAGCTCTGCACAATTACTCAACCCTACTGTTGCAGGAGGCAGCCACAGATAAGGTGTCCAATGGGCCTGCCCCTGTTCTGATAAACTTTAGTTACCAAAAAAAGGCAGCGGGCCAGACTGAACCAGCAGGCAGAAGATTGCAGGTCCTTGCTCTAAACCAAAGGACGTGCCATTAGTGAGGACCACAGCCTGGGCAGAGAGCTGCACTGATCTGCAAAACAGTTCCCGATAGGTACAAAGAACACATTTACCCGCATGTCTGAATGGACCTTCAGTCTCAAGGATAAGATCCTATTAAAGTTATTGGAGACTAAATTTTAAGGGAACTGCAGGAGAGAGAGTGGAGGAAACGCACGCACACAGAGCACGGAAAGGGCCCACGCAGCGGCACTCAGAGCCCACTGGCCCCAAATAGAAGTAAAGAACACAGATATGGAAGCATGCCCTCAGCAGACGAAGATACCAAGACTGTGTATGGGGACGGGGGTGGGGGTGAGGGGTATTTCAGATTATTGTCAGGGTATACAACCAGGTCACCATGTTTGCGTTTGTTAGGCAGAGTCCCTCCTGCAGTTGTGTCCCGCACGCAGGGGGGTGCCATCTACCCTGGCCTTGTGCTCATGAAGTGAGAGCACACTGATGCCCTCCCTCCTCCCATCCCTCCCTACCCGCAGGCCCCCTCCCCCCAACTTGAGTTGAATTGAGTTTTTCTCCTATGTGGATGTGTATTAGAAAGTCTACTGGCCTCAAATTAGTACTGAGTACATTGGATACTTGCTTTTCCATTCTTGTGATACTTTACTGAGAAGAATGTGTTTTAACTCCATCCAGGTTAATACAAAAGATGTAAAGTCTCTGTCGTTTTATGGCTGAGATAGTTGAAGAACAAACAAGAAGCCCCTGCATGCCTGGGAGCACTCCCCCTCTGCTGGGCTGCAATCCCAGCTTATAGGACTTCAGAGAGCCAGCCGCCCCTCATCTTCCTCATAATCCTCATTATCCTCCTCCTCAATAGTTTTAAAGTTACCCTTTAAGCCACTGTGCTCTGCATGTTTGCAAATGGCACCTACTGAATCTTCACAACATGCCCAGGAGGAAGGGGACGTGCTGCTCCTCTGATTCTACAGACAGACCGGGAAGCTGGGACCTGAGGTTAATAACTTGGCCACAGTCCCTTAACTGTTAATGGAGCAGATTCAAGCCCCGACTTCCACCATCCAAAGTCCATTCTCTGACCAGGAAGAACTAAAGCATTGCTTCTTTGCTTTGCAGTGTGGCACACGAGTGCTGCTCAAAAATGCTCATGACCGAAAACCCTTATCACCATCTGGGCCCATTATGAGCATTTTATTGGTACCACAAATAGCTATAGAGAAAGGACACAGTAACATCACCCTTGGCCATCCCCCTGCAGAGGTGAAAGGTTAACAAGCTCACCCACTGCGTCGGGAGCTGGCGAGTTCAGTGAGCAGCGGGGAGACCCGCTGCCCTTACACTTTAATGCATATGTATAGCATCACCCCACTGGCCTCCTGCACTTGTCCCTGTGGGGTTTTTTCCTCTGCAAGGAGACTGTGGAAGAAGCCAGCAGGAGGGCACACAGGCACCAGCCTGGTACTGTCTCTCTTCTCAGAAATAGCCCCAGTACAAAAGAGAATCTGTTCCTAAGGCAGCCACATAGGCTGAGTTCTTCATAGACCACCAGAAATAAAATTCACTCGAAAGCAAAAATTGTAAAAAGACTATCCGTTCCCTGAAGTTTACAATGGGCTAGGACTTTCCTCAGTCCAGCCAACCATCCGAGGAGCCACTTCTTTCTGGCAGCTGTGGGCAGTTACAAATAGGTCATAGGGGAAGGGGACAGAAACTCAGCTTTGCTCTCCCACAAGGGGGCTTTCACTCTACAGAAATGCCGTTTGGAACTAGCTGAGCCCAGCTCCATCTCGCAGATGAGTGGACTGGCTTCCCATTCTGCTCACCTGCTCACACCAGGTGTAGCTGTTCCAAACTTTGTTCTCTCAGGCCCCTCAAAATTTAGCATAACCCTTAAAGGACTTGACTTCGTCAGGCAGTGAATTAAGAGGGCAAACCTGAGCACAGACACGAAATGTTAACTTCTGCCATAAACCATCACTTCTCTTGACTTACCTAAGGCACCACACTAAAAAGAGGGAAATGCCACAGAAAGTTCTGGGCAGCACCAGCTCAGAGGGACACCTCACAGTGAAGGGATGCAGTTCATCATTTTTTGTGCTCTCAGAAGAATGAGCTAACCAGCCCCACTTGTTTTGGCTTTTGAGTGTAAACTACCTCACTCTATGTGAATCACTGAATAGACACAGCCCAAATATGCAATAAAAATTATTTCCAGGAAAACTTTAGATTTATGACTTGGAATACAAAAGTCTGGAAGTACAGAGTGATTGCAGGTTTAGATTTGCAGGAGATAGCTGTCCAGTTTTAGAAGATTTGCACTGAATTTCTGCTGTCAAAGGGGCAAAAGTGCCAGTTAAACATCTGGCCCTAAGTCGTCACAGAGTGTCCACAGGTGCTATGAATTTGCACTTGAAATCATTAACTTATAGACTCAATTAGATCAGTTTTTCTGGTCACACTTGGATCGTCTGTATCTAGCACAGTGCCTGGCCCTGGGAGAATTATAATGAATACTTTTAAAATAAATGCATGAGAGAAAGGAAGAAAAGAAAGAGAGAGAAAGAAGGAAGGTCTCAAACTTGTCAGGCTGAAACTGTCATGCACCCCAACAAAGCTGTAACATACATGCCTGGACAAAGGACCCAATGCTTCTGTTAAAGTTTCAGAAGAAAAAATAGGCAAGTACGCATGGAAAGAATTCTTACATTGGGGCTCGATGCCTGTGGCTCAAGTGGCTAAGGTGCCAGCCACATACACCTAAGGTGGCGGGTTCCAATCCAGCCCAGGCCCATCAAAAACGACGACAGGTGCAACCAAAAAATAGTCAGGTGCTGTGGCGGGCGCCTGTAGTACCAGCAACTTGGGAGGCTGAGGCAGGAGACTTGCTTGAACCCAGGAGTTGGAGGTTGCTATGAGCTGTGATGCCACAGCACTCTACCCAGGGGGACAGCTTGAGGCTCTGTGTCAAAAAAAAAAAAAAATGAATTCTTACATTGGAACTTGTAATGAGGGCAGAACCGCTCTGAGTTGTCCTTCCCAGAATAAGCAAAAATACCAACACATTCAGGGATCTGGGGCCTTTCTTTCCTCCAGCTCCACTCACCCCACAGCCCAGTCCAGCTCACCACGCAGAAGAATCACCACATTTTGACCTGCTTCAGCCTCATTCAAGCAAGAAAAATAATTGCAAAACGGGGTCTCCACCAAAAACTCCCAAGGAAACCTACTTGAGCTTTCCAAACAGAAGAAGTGGAGCCTTGTTTTCCATGTGCCTTTCTACTATAGAAAATATCAAACACACGCCAAAGGACAAAGGGCACGGCAGATGCCAAAGTTCTCCATGCCCAGCTGCAGCTGGGATCCATCCGCAGATAATCGTGCTGCCTCTAGAAGGCTGTGCACTCGCCCTCACCTGGCCCGTGGCGTGTCACAGAGTTGGTGCCTACTCTGCCTGTGCTTGCTTCCTTCAGGGGGACTTACGGTGCCCTTCAGCACAGACGCTGGGCTCACTCACGCAACGCATCCTGGCTGGCGGGATGCTCGTAGACCCAACACAGGCAGAGGCTTGCTTCAAAACAGTTCATGTGGTAGCCTCTCTCCCATTCCACCCTGGGATAAGTCTGTGCTGGCCTGCTGAAGAAGAGTCGTGGTCACCCTCCCATCCAAGGCCACCCTAGATCAGGTAATGGCCAACTGACACCCACATAAGCAATTCAGGCTGAAAGGAAAATTGTTTGGCTAAGTCTAACCAAGATCGAGAGAGCCACCCAGCCAGAGAATCTTCATTTTTCCATTGCAAAATTGTCTTGTTCTCATTGACACTGGGATGGTAGAATATCACATAATTATTAATCTACTTTAATCCCATCACAGAAAATAGTCTCTGAATTACAATGACAACATTGCCACTAGCATTGTAATCACTGAAAACACAATCTTTTTAAAATGTGTCCTCTGTGTGTATAAGCACAGTGGAGAAGTGAAGGTAACACATTGCATTTCAAGTCACTGAAAATAGCTTTCTTTCTTGTGTGGTTACGCCAGCAACTGGCTGCTAATTTAGCGTATATTTTGGGTTTCCAGAGGTTGTTTTGTTTAGTTTTGAATCTTAATTACATAAAATATTTACACTGTCCAGAGTCAACTTTGTATCACAAGATATATTCAAAAGTCTAATGGAGACGCTTTTTATAAAACATTAAATACCTGAATTCCTGAAGATGAAGATGATTTAGTGCAGTTATGGGTTTTTATAGTTTTACTCACAGGTATATCTCTAAGAAATGTATTAATGTTGTGTTTGGCTTTAGAGCTTTCTTTATTGTCATGTCTATGCATTTATCTGTTCATTCCAATGGGAAACATGAACTTTGTGGGTCAGAGACGGATTTTTTAATGACTTGCAGAATATCTTTTGTTGGTTCCCCACACCCCAGACAGCCACGGGGTGATACAGGGAGAACCAGATACGCATTACACATATGGGGGTTCGGTGCCACAGCAGGACTAAACCTCAGAATTATGAGTCTCAGAGCTCTGTAGGATGGTTGGTACAAAGGCTCCTTCCCCCTGGAGAGAAAGGGAGAGAGACCTTTGTTCTCTGATGTAAATATAAAATCAGCAGGTTTCTTCAACCCTGCAAAATGTAAAGAAAAGAAGAAGAGGAAGAGGAGGAGAAGGAAAGAGGAGGAGGAGGAAAAAGCAGCCTGAAGTGAGAGGTCAGAATTTCTATCTTTCTAGAGGTCCTGCTCATCTCTTAACCCAGGTGCCAACAACCTTTACCCTGGAAGCCCTGACCATGCGGATACATGAAAACAGTCATAAAGGATTGTTTCTCAAAATTATTTAATTTGACTTAATTAAAATTATTTAATTTGACTTAATTAATTTTGAACTTTATAAAAATAGCCCACCATATTCTCTGACCTTTTTTTCCACTTAATATTATATTTCTAAAATGGGATAACAGAACCAGGCATGCTTTAAAATTTGGGTATAATCACTTGTAAAATCATCTTGCCCGGCATTTTCTTTGTGGGATTATGTTCAATTACTGGCTAAATGTCTAGAATACTTATTAGAGTGTTTTGTCTTTTTATTATCTCTTCAGTCATTTGGGATCAGTCATATTTTTCTAGAAACACATGTGTTTTAGCAAGGTTTCCAAAATTGTTAGCACAAAACTGGTCATATAATTTTATCATATTATTTATCCTATTATCTTCTGTTTCTGTCTTAGGCTCATTTTTTATTCTTAACATTGGTTATTTGTGCCTACTTCCTCCCTTCTCCCTCCCCCCACTTTCTCACCACAGGTTGGTCTACTTCACTCATCTTTCTAAGCCGACCTGTGGCTTTGATGATCCTTTCTATTGAATCTTGGCCATTTCATTGATTCTGATCTTATCTTTATTATCCACTTCATTCTATTCCCTTTGAGTTTACGTCACTGGACTTTGTCTAACTCCTTAAATTGAACAATTAACTCTCTAGATTTTAGCCTATTGTCCTTTATAATATGTGCACTTAAAATGATAAACATTTCTCAAAATACTGCTATTAAGCACCTTGAATATGTAATAGTTTTTTATTTGCTGATAAGACATTTTTAAATCTCCACTTTATTTCCTCTTTGAGTCCTAAACCAGTTACCAGTATTTTTAAACGTCTAAACATGTGGAGCTATTTTCTCTCTCTTGCACTGATTTTAATATAATTGTATTACAGTAAGCATACATGTTGGATGAGGACAATTGTTTGAAATGTGGTAAGAATGGTTTTCTCTGGGCCTAGCATGCAATCCATTTCTATAAGCCTACGTATTCTTTAAGAACTTACACACTCTCGTTTTCAGGCACAGGGTTTCTGTCTGCCCATTAAATTAAGCTTGCTAATTGTATTGCTCAAAACTGTTTTACCTTCATTCCTTTTCAATAATTGAGAGAGGGGAATTACATGTTCACAAGTAATGGTAAATGTATCATTTGCTTTTTATAGATTTGCCATACTTGGCTTTATATATTTTTATGTTCATTTTATTAAGGCCATATAAGTTTAATTTTTTTATTTCCCTGCTGAATTAGAAATGTTATTATTATGTAATGATCCTTATTATTTTATGATACATTTTTGTCTGAGAATAATTTCACCGTAACAGCTTTTTTTTGGTTAACAATTGCCTGTAATAGCTTTTAAACACTATTTTTTTTTTTTTTGCAGTTTTTGGCCAGGGCTGGGTTTGAACCCACCACCTCCAGTATATAGGGCCAGCACCCTAGCCTTAAGCCACAGGCGCCACCCTGCCTGGAATATCTTTTACATCTTTATTTTTGTACTTTCCACATTCTTATAGTTTATGATTTTTTTATTAATAATACATATTAGTAGTTGAATTTTTCTTCTCTTAGTCATATCTGTCATATGACTGGTGAGGTTAACCCATTTAAATTGTGATTATTAATAAATCAGTACCAGCTTCTACCCCCCAGTTTCAGGCTATTTTGCCTTTTCTTTTATGCTTATTTTCCTTCTCTCTTGCTTTTTTATTAGTAACATTTTTAAGTTTTCCCCACTGTTTTTATATCTTTGATTTGTCTTAGGTATTCTGTAGTACTGTCTCTGTGAGTCTTTCTTTTCCTTTATTCTTCTTGGTATACAATTTGCCTCAAATATCTGTGGAATTATGTCTTTCATCAGTTCTGAGAAATTATCCATAATCATCTTTTCACTAATGGCCTTCTTTGATTCTATTTTTTACTTTAAGGTAATTAGAGATAAGTGAGTTCTCCTTATTTTATTCTCTATACTTCTTAGTCTCTCTTTCAAAATTTCCATATTTTTGGAATATAGACTTATTTCTTCAGCTCTACTTTCAAGTTCATGAATTCTTTCTTCATCTATGTCTAACCTTCCATTTAACCCATTCATTGAGTTTTAAATCTTAAACTTTTTCTCCATTTCTAAAATTGCCATATGGTTCATTTTGGTTTTTTGTTTCGACAAGTCAGCTTTGGAAACCTTCACTCAGTGTTTTTTTTTTAATTACTTTGTTTTTACTTTAAACTTGCATTTATAGATATTTTATGTTCTATATCTGATATCCCAATATTTTTAAATAAGGTTTTACATAAAACATTTGTTGTTTTGGCTTATTTTCTTTTACAGTTGTTTAGACCTTTTGGGGGGCAATTATTTATGAACTCATATTTTATTTAGTTTAATCTGTAGTGATTCTAGCACCTACACTAACAGAGCTCTCATCTAGGAAACAGCTCTTGTGTCTCTCAGGAGCCAGACATACTATTCACCTCTGTCCACTCCAATCTCTATTTGGAAAACTCTATTTAGGTTTGAATTCTCCACCCTTTATGTTCTTAATGCTTTCTGTACAGTGATATTGACCTAGGCTTTTGATCTCAAGACTACTTTCCAGTGTTTATTTACTGTTCACTGTTCTCTCTTATTATGCTCTTGAATCTCTGTTATTTTGGTTTTGTTTATGTTTTTTAATCTTTATTTGTATATTTTTCTTACTTTCTGGTGAACTCAGGGATACATTGAAAGTTATTGTTACATATCTGGAACCTAATTTAGTGAAATGTCCCTTCAAATCACCTATTCTGGGAAATTACTAGGAGCAAAACTCATAGTCTACAAAATGAGATTTTGAACATGAAAATTAAATTTTTGCAATGGTAGGAAAAGCTCAGATTACCCCACTTATGCTTATATAAAATTAAACATATAATTGAAACAATAAATAGAATACATCTGTATAATAAAAAATAAGAATGGAGTTTCCTCACTAGTGCATTTTATTCATGTAAGTTCTCGGAGCTAACATACAATAGAAAACACCACAAAACAGAACACACCACAAACCAGAGCTGTTTCCTAACCAAGAACATGGTGTTATATAGGACGTCACATAAAGCAAAAAGTTTGTAATAAGTTATTCTTACGATACCCTGTTTATAAAGCATTTTTCATAAAAACCTACATAAAAATTCCTGAGATTTAAAGGCATCATAATAGTTATTGATATTAAGATTTATAAAATGCCTTTATATCTATTATTTTATTTGATTATCACAACTCTTTGAAGGAGTAGGACACCTGTTTCAATCTCTAGTTTACAGATGAAAAAAAAGAAAGCCAATTACCAGGGATTCACCAAGTATCAGGTGGCAAATAGTTGGGACATAAAGCCAAGAATAGCAACGTCATTTCCTAGGCTCCTTCTACTCTGTTATGTTGAAGATTTTAAAATGTTAATTAAATTAACCCAGATAGAAGTCTTTCATCTTTTAGAAAATCAGAATAAAAAGTGACAAAATGGTAAAGGAAGATACAACCACCTAATGACAATAAAAATTGCAAACCAAATTTGACAGGAGCAGAAATCCTAATAAGAGGTTACCATCAATTTGATTAACATTCTAACCCAAAGCAAAGTTAGAAAACTGGGTAGGATGATGTTTGTTCAAGATTGACATTTAAATATTTCTAAATCAACAAAATCTGACGCCATCATTGTTAGCCTTTTGAGTCCATTTAATAGGCGATATTACCAACTGTGGGAAGAGAAAGCTAGTAGATACACACCTATGAGAAAGCCCTCTCAGTCAGGGGAGCTGATCAGGCACTGCCTGTCCAGGTAACAGATTCTCACTCTGTGATAGTTGTTCTCCTCTACTATCTCCAATCCCTGATGAACCCAAGCGCCCTGCCAAGCACCTGCTAGTTCTTTCTGAGTAAACAGTACCCTACTGGGCCCGGACAACTCTATTGTCTCTTTGCCTACTCCTCACCGAGATAAAATTTTCTAGCAAGGCATTCCCTGGAACTGTATGGAAGCCTGAAATAACACTGAGGCTCACTGAACTAAACAATGTCCAAATCTGCCACCTGACTAGGGTGACCAGATTTTAACATTGGTAAAGCGGGACAACATGCCGGGGGCAGGGGGGACAGGGCCGGGTCTGACAACAATGCAAACTTTGATAAGCAGTTCTCAATAATCACTTCTCAACAATTATTTGTTATTATTAAGGTTTAACATTATAAAATTAACAAAAATAATATAAAACTCATATTCTGGCGAAATAGCCACATGGCAACAGAAAACCATATATTCCCTTCCTGTTCTCCCACCCGTTCATGCATTCTTTCCAAAAATCGGGACTTTTTTAAAAACGCCACAGAACGTGGGACAAATTGTTGAAAAGCAGGACGTCTGGTCACCCTACACCTGACGGATATCCAACCACCTTCCTTACAGACGCTGGCCTGCAACCTACAAACGAGGATCATCATTTCGTCATTGTCCTGGAGCCAGGAGGGATAGACTAATTGATAGCTAGTTCCACTGAGGGAGACTGAAGTGACCAGTGTCTGAACACGATGTGGTATGAGCACTCTGGCCGTCCAGCTCACCCCTCTTCATAAAGTCCTAGAGGTTTGGGGAAAACAGTGTTTGCTTTAGTGAAGACTTTAGCTCACATATTAAGTTCAGAGTTTAGCAGGCCCCTCAGAGAATTGCTGACACTAGTTACCTGACAAATCCCACCTGAAGAATATTTTGCTCAGAGAGCAAGAGGCAGAACACAAAAGCCTAAAGTTACAGCGTGAGTCATAGGAACCACCCAACCACAGCAAAACCCAGTGAACAGGACACCTATTTCAGAGTAGCCCAGAGAGTAGGCAGAGAACTTTCATAATCTGGCCAACATATAACCGTTCTGAGCTATTTCCTAAGATACACTTTAGATCCCTGGGACTCATGGATGTTAAAAGCACTTTCACTACAAACTCATGGAAACAGATTAAAGAAGTTAGTTAGACATTTCCGTACAGCAGTAGGGACGTCACATTAGAGCTATACCACGAACAAAATGAAGCTTTGAAAAAGTAGAAAAATCCGTTATGTATGTATTTTGTATTTTGGAAACTTACTATCAACAAAGAAAAGTCTAAAACTACAACATGAGCTGTGGGGACTGAGGCACGGCTCGGGCTTGGGTCTGCCCAGATCCACTGGACAGCTGCACAGGCGTGTCTGTGCAGTGCAGAGTCACGTGGCAGACACAGGGCGGCACAGATGCCCAAATGCACACATGGAAATTGGTGTTTGTTCCCAGAATCCCCCTCAAAGTCACATATTTTTCATGTGTAAATTAGGAACTCAGCTCCGATAATTTGGTTCAGGGTCTCTGCAAATTGTTCCTTCTTTGTCATCAGAATGTCACAGCTGCTGCTGTCAGAGGAAGGACAAAGAAAAGGCGCACCAAGTTGCCACCCAGGGCCCCACTCACCAGCATGCACCCGCGCCTCTCCACCCAGACTTGAGTAGACCTCGCCAAAATGCCACGTCAAATGCAACGTGCCGTAGAACCCATGATGTTTACCTTTCACAGAGTGGCCAGGGATAAAGGCTACTTAACAAAGGAGGACCTGAGAGTACTCGTGGAAAAGGAGTTCTCTGATTTTTTTGAAAATCAAGAGGCCCCTTGGCCTTGGGCAGAATGATGAAGGACCTGGACCAGTGCCGAGATGGCAAAGTGGCCTCCAGAGCTGCTTCTCCCTAACTGCGGGCCTCACCAGCCCGCACCGTGACTGTTTTGTAGTACACAGGAAGCAGAAGGGAAAGTAGGCAGGACGGAGCAATTACTCTGCCCTGAAAAGTGTTCTCTCAATGGGCTGCTTCAGACATCTGCCCCACAGCTTCTCCCTGGATAAGAATGTCATGAGCAGATCAGGACCCTTAGAATACATACAAATAAAAGCCAACTCCCCTTTGACAAGAAGAGAAGGAAGAGTTAATGAAATGCCAGATGAGCTTTTGATTTTTACATTGTTTGCATCCCCTTGCCCTCAATAAACATAATCCTTTTTTAGTTCCACAAAAAAAAGAAAAAAGAAAAAAGAAAAGAAAAATAGAAAGGTAAGGGTTTTTTTTTCCCTTGCAGGTTTATGTGTGAGCTCTTGTCCATGACATGACATGCTCTGATACGGTCCCAGTTCTTGACACCCACAGAGTCCTACTGAACTCTCTAGACTGTGGGTCTGCCCCACCCTTAAATGGAGAAAGACTTGGCCATTTTCCCTTGATGTGGTGTCTGGTAAAGTGGCTTTCACAACTTTGCTAGTCAGGAAAGTGGAAGGCAGGTTGTTCTGAGTGTGCTTGTGCTACTGCTGTTAACAGCTGTACATGAGCAAACCTGTTAGGAAGGAAACGCAACTGCTTTACAGACTCTCCCAGACCTGCGCTTTGCTTCCGTCTCCATTACGCTCCTTGCCTCGCTCCCCCAGGAGTGCCTGCTCTTTCTGGCCTTGGTGTGTTTAGGAACTCCTGTGTGATGAGGGAGACTTCTGTACTCCTTAAACAACTAAACAATCTCATCCCACCCTTCCTGAAGCCAGTAAGGATGTTTGCAAAAACCCAAACAGCCTGGGGAGGTGTCAGGAAGTGAACCAAAGACAGCATGCTGTTTATAGCCAGAAACATTGCTGAGATTTTGTTTTGGTTTGGTTGTTTGGATTGTAAAGAGAAGACAGCCCCACCCAGGGACGCGCTGACTGTCCACGGACTATCATTCAGAGAAACTACCTCTGTGATGTCTGGCTGCAAGCCTCAGGGGGCTCACGAACTGAGACAAGTGATGAAAGGATGGCAAAAATAATTGCTTACCCAGTATAGGGTAGAGGAGAAACAAAGGAAAATTTAGAACATACATCAGAAGCTGTTTTAAATTTGGGGACTTGCCAAATGCTTTGCTTACTGAGATATTGGAGACTGAGTTTGGAAATGTTGTAAAACTTGCATTGCCTTAAAACTAAAGAACGGTGAAATGTACTATAGAAAACAATCCTGGCAGCATATGAGAAAGAAGCTGGAGAAACAGTCAAAGAACGTGGATACTTCTTTGATTGAAGGTGGATACAAGATTTATATTGCCTTTAGGGGATAAAACAAGGAAGTATATTACAAAGATGAGACAGTGGATTATAGAAACTTTAGGGCTAAATAATGCCTTAAACATCACCTAGGTGAACTTTCTGGCTTTTTACATTAATTACGTTGGAAACAGATCATCTGGTTTAAGCAATCTTGTACTTCAAGGGTGAGACTGAATGAGACCGAGGGGCTGACAAAGGGCCAGGGTAGCCGTGACAAATGAGGTAAGAGTGACAGTGGAAGACCCAGCAGGTGTCCAGTGAAGAGAGAGGAGCTTGGGGATGGCTGTAGAGTCATGGGGGATGTCAACTAGTAATGGGGCAACATGAGTGTGACTTTTAGAATCCTTTACTTTCATTTAAGCTATTTATTATAAAATCATTACGGAAAAGCTTAGAATAACTATAAAATTTCACAAGTAGACTATTGTGGCTACCAATTTTAAAGGGAAACTCTTCATCCACTAGAAACAAAGACGACTTTTAGCAGGATTAATGGACTGCAAGAAATTCAGCTGGGCCAGACTGTCATCTGAAATAGCCACCATTTCCAACCATGCCTTCTGTGGCCAAGAAGAACAGACACCTGTGGCCATGTCTGGTCCTAGGTTTCAGTTTTACGGAAAATAGAACTTGCAGCCAGGCGTAGTGGCTCAAGCCTGTAATCCCAGCACTCTGGGAGGCCACGGCAGGTAGATTGCTTGAGCTCAGGAGGCCACCCTGAGCAAGAGTGGGACCCTGTCTCTACCAAAAAGAGAAAAATGAGTCGGGTGTTATGACACAGCCTGTAGCCCCAGCTATTCCGGAGGCTGAGACAGGAGCCTCATTGCTTGAGCCCAGGAATTTGAGGTTGCTGTGAGCTATGATGACACTATGACAGAGAGAAAAAAAAATGGAACTTGCTCTTTGAACTCTCATTTTCTGCCTTCAAGAGGAGTGTTGTTGCTGGAATCCATCTTTTAAGGCATCTTTCACTGCCTTACTTCCTGGAGTGTGCCAGACTCTAAGATTAGAGATCTTCCCGTGAAGGTGAGATTACCAGTTAAGGAGAAACAGGACTGTGTGATCAGCCACACCTCGGCCTTCATTCTGCCCAAGTCTGCTGACAGAAGTAAGGGTCACGTCCACATGAGTTCCTGCCCATCACTCCGGGAACCCTCTGCTTTTCAGAACATTTTGAGCTCCTGGGATTGTAGGTTTTACTTTCAAAGAGAAAAGGAGAAGCAGAAACCCTAAATAGTGGATACCACTGTGAAATAGTGCTGTACAGAAACATAATAGCTTGAGGACCTTTTTAAAAACATATCCAACAGGTTCTCACAAAGATGGTGTCAAACATTTCTTGAACATATTGAGGCCAAAGCACTTGGACTTGTAAACAGCATGGCCTTAGACTGTGGAACAAAATCTTCCTGCTGTAAACACGAGGCTGCTTCCTCTTCTTCAAGTGGGTGCAGAGAATGGTATTTATCCTCCTTTAAGCACTATTAGCTCCTCTCTCAGGTCATGCTTGCAATACTAAAGTTCAGGGGAAAAATTCACTCCAGTTCAACTTCCTGAGTTGACTTTATGAACTAGCAATACATCTTTGGTTCATCATTAAATTAAGCAAATGAGCATTAATGAGGTTCACTTTCCGCAGCTTCCCAAGACAGTGCATAAGAGCAGGGATTTTCAGTTCCCTGGGATGAGACTCAGGATCACGCCTGTATGATGAACTTCTGTAGAGCCTGTTACATTAAAAACTGTGCATTTATTGACACATCAAAAATGTTCACACACTGACAAAGTATATTCTGGCTTTGTGGTTGTTATAGGCTAAGCTGTGCCCCCCAGCCCAAAATTCATATTTTGAAGCCATAAACTCCAGCACCCCTTGTTTCCCTTTATTCCTCCGTATCCGTATCAGCAAAATGAATATTATAAACCTTAGCTCAGCGTGGGTGTAAGGACGAACTGATAGATTTTGGTGAGGGTCTAAGAAAGACAAGGGGGCAGGACAGCAGGAGGCCAGGGCTGGTGTGCACCGGCTCTCCCTGCGCCCCCCAGGCCACCCTGAGCACTCACCATGAATTACCTCCTTCCAGTCTCATGATAATCTGGCCGGGCAGGAGTACCAGTGCTGCCGTTTTACAAATGAGTTTACGAGCATTTCAGAAAGGGTTAATTTGCTGCCTAGTTCACATTGCTAGGAAGTGATAGATCTGAAAATCTCCAGAACCCAAGTCCTAAAGTGCTACAGCCTTCCGAGGTTCAAGCTTCCGCACTCCAGCTAATGAAGTCGCGCCTGTTTTGCACGGTGCTGATACCTGGGTTGGCACACAGGGGCCAGAAGTTCTTAACGGGAATATGTGTGACCTTGTCCCTCTTCCCCTCTTCCCTTGGAAAGACAAAGAACCACAGGCCAGAGAAGCAGGAAGCAAGCTCGGTGGGAGGGAGAGGGTCCACCCAGGGTCCACCCACCCGTGTGTCCACACTGGGCCGGAGCCTGCAGAGCTCTGGGGCTGGGAAGTAGAGGGAGGGAGCACCAGCATCTCCCAGAGGGCGCTCTCCCGAGCAGGACGCTGAGAGCAGCAGAAACCGGGAGAGAGCCATGAGAGGCCCACTCTGGGCACCAAGAGCGTCTCTTCCTTTCTCTGTTTTAAATGTCTGATTGACTTTATTTTTATTTATTTACTTATTTTTGGAGACAGAGGCTTACTATGTCACCCTTGGTAGAGTGCTGTGGTGTCACAGCTCACAGCAATCTCCAACTCCTGCACTTAAGTGATTGTATTGCCTCAGCCTCCCAAGTAGCTGGGACTACAGGTGCCCGCCACAACACCCAGCTATTTTTTGGTTGTAGTTGTCACCCTTGTTTAGCAGGCCCAGGCTGGGTTTGAACCCTCCAGCTCCGGTGTGTGGCTGGCACCCTCGCCTCTGAGCTCCAGGTGCTGAGCTGTCTGATTCACTTTAAACCACTTTCTGATCCTAACTTGTATTTATCTGAGCTGCCTACCAATGAGAAATGTGGACCTGTGGCGTCCAGTTGTACTTGACGGTACCAGTGGCGTTTTCCAGTGTGGTGTTCTGAAGCCAAGTCCAAGTCCTCAGCTGCACTTGTTGAGTACCTTGCCCTGCACCTGACCAAGAGTGTATGTCCACGCTCTGCACAAGCCAGTCGGGAGAATGATGGAAGCAGGGGAAGCACTGGGTCCAAGGATGCTGACCCTGCAGAATGCCCAGACGTCCCTTTCATTCCAGCCAGGACAGCTGAGGTTGTGCTTTGTCGCAAACAGCTCTGCGTTTTCAGTGGCCTAACAAAATGAAACTCAACTTCCCCTGGCACAGTGTCTGACGAGAGGACAGCTCTCCCACTTGTGAAGACCTGGGGGTCCAGGCCTCCACCCTATGTGCCAGCGACACGCTCCATCGGGAGTGGCCGAGACCGAAAACAGCACAGCACAGCTCAGGCTCTGCCACTGCCCGGGGCTGGGGGAAGGGGTGAGAACTGGAACTATTGTTGACAACTAGTAATGTCTACCGTAAATGTGGGAACCACAGACAAATTAGTTTGCAATTTGAAGGAAATTTTACTGATTTGAGACTCAACATTTTACACACAGCAACAGACTAACGTCCACTTAATAGCAAAATCGAAAACTTCCTCACATCACTGCAAACCAGATATGTATTTAGTCTTCACCTCAACTTCCACAGACAGACATTTTTGTGGAGGGCTCAGAGGCTTTCCAAATGACCAACGGCCAATGATGACCAGTGACAGCCAGTGATGGCCACGGTACAGGGATTCATGCGTCCCCTGACGATGCACCTGCCAGGTCCCTTACAGCTCGGAGGCTGCTATGGAACTTAAAACTGAGTCAGTTTTGAAGCTTGAACAGCTTGATTTCTATTATAAACTTAAGAAATTCACAGGGCATGCCAAGACATGGACCAGAGACAAAAGGATGCATGTGCAAGTCACAGATAGAGCTTGTCACTGGGACCAGACAGGATGGAAAACTCCTCACGTGAGACACGCGGCTGGCCCAGAGAATCTGTGAATCTTTGACTGGGATCCGCCCAGGGGCTCAGGGCGCCAAACCTTATTTCCGTGGCAGTGCCCCTCACGGCGCTAGAGAGAAGGTAGGGGCAAGCGGAGAAATCCAGAGGTCCCCTGTCAGTTCTAGGACACATCTCCTTGAGAGCAAGGGGGTCAGGCTTCAGGGGGTGAGGAGCGTGCTGAAGGGAAAGCTGAGGGGCAAGAGATGGACAGAGGGGATAGTATTTTTTTATTAGTAAAATGGAATTGTGAACGTCTTTTTCCTGTTCCCTTGAGAGACTGGAAAACTACGTTGACAATTTTTTACTATTTTGCACTTGATTTGCCATTTTTGATTAACCAAGTAGACACTAGGCCATGGGGGGCCCTAATATAACTGTGTGCAAACACTTTCTTTTCTTTAATGAATTACCAGTATATAAATTACTACTTTCAGAAGGTATATTGTATTAGCCAGCTCGGCTGCCATAACAAAATACCTTAAACAGGTGGCTTCCACAACAGAAACTTATTTTATCACAATTCTGAGGGTTGGAAGTCCAATGTCAGGGTGCCAGAAAGGCTGGGTTTGTGTGGGCGACTTTCCTACTGGCTTAGAGATGGCCACCTGTTTGCTCTGTCCAGACATGGCACAGAGGGACAGCAAGCTCTGACATCTCTCCTCACAAGGCCAATAATCCCCCCCCAGGAGGCCCACCATCAGTACCTCCTCTGAACCTCATCACTTCCCAAGGCCCCACCTTCAAACATCCTCATGTGGGGGACAGTCATTCAGCATATGAAGCTGAGGGAGGTACAGTTTAGTCCATTGCACCATCACGTTTACCTAGGACTTCACGTGCATCCCGCCTACTGCCACAGTTTGGCCTCTCTCCACACTGTGAGTTTTTTTTTTTTTAATCCTATAATCTTAGTTATCATTTTCATAAATGTCTATATCATTCATCTAAAAAGTTACTCAGCTTAAAAATCAAACCTGTTATATTGCTTTTGCTTTCTAAAATTTAATTCTTCAGTTCTTCAAATTCTTGTAATGGACTTAAATATCCACCTAAGTATATTTTCATTCATCAAATGAATTCTTACCATGCAACAGCTTTGTGTGAGGAGCTTTTACAGACACTAATGACTCAATAGTTCAGGAGAAAAACAGCCCTGTCCTCCAGGAGCTTATTTCCACTGAGGGTATATACGGCTGAAAAGCACAGATATAAGTTACCTATGATAAAGAAAAGTGGGAGGCTGCTTCCTAAATGTGTTAGTCAAAGAAGCCCTCTTAGCAGAAGTGACATTTCTGTTGTGACCAGGGGATTGAAGCCACTGAGCAGTGGGAGGGAGTCGTCCTACCTGGAAGACCCAGTAGGGTCAGCATTCCTGAGAGCAGGACAGGTGAGTGCCATCCAAGCCAAGGGAGCTCTCACGGCACCAGTGAGGAATTTGGACCTGAGTTCAAACTCCTTGGTGGAATTAGTGTTTAAAAGAAATCGAATATAACTTCAAATATCTAACTTTCCAGCAATTAAGGAGTATTGTCATATATTTACAAAATATGTTGGAAAACGAGAAAATGTAGACAATATACTTTTTAAAAACATAAAAGATGAGGAAACTGGCCCAAAGCTCGATGTAGGGTGGCAGATTGGAAGGAGACGAGCATTTGGGAGGCTCCCACAGGAGGCTTCGGGTTCCAGCTCCCACTGTCAGTGTCCCAGTCACTACCCGATGTGCCTTTTTCTATTTATTTGCAGGAGACGCTGAATCTCTAGACTATACTTTTAGAAATACATAAAATTAAAGTAAACATTACTGTGGAGGATGTTGATTTTTTCATGCAACCAATCACTTATCTGACAAATACGTATTCAGCACCTACCATGTGCCAAGCACTCTGTTCATCCTCAGGATACAACCGTGAGCAAAACACACAAGCGCACTGGGGCCTGCGGGTTACAGCCGGGCAGGAGAAAAGCACTGACCCACAGAGGCAAACAGCTGCCAACTGGTGAGAGCTGTAGGAGAACACCACAGCAAGCTGCTGTGAGCAGGGGCACCCACATGCCGGAGAAGCCATGAGCCGGAGAGATCAGAGAAGCGTTATCTAAATAGCCAACATCTTCACTGATGTAAAAAGAAGGGGTGACCAGGGCATAAGTCAGTAAAGAAGAAAACACAGAGCAATTTAGGAGGAAGAAAAGGGGGAAGCAGGATCCATCCTGGAATGTTTACATGAAAGGATCCTGGGGTGGCAAAACGTCCCGGCTGTCCCCCTCATCCCCTCATCTCACTCTGCTTCATGCGCTCAGCTCCTCACCTCTCCTCAGCTCACCGCACATGCTGTCCCTCTGCTTTCCACCCATCTCGGTGTCATCTGACAAGCTGCCCATCCCCTCAGCCCGGCCCTCCCCTCACCTCTCTGGCCATGGCTGCTCCCAGGTCCTCCACTCTGCAGACCTGCACCCCTCCACCTCTGCCCTCCCACTCTGTGGCAGACCACATCACAGGTCCTTAAGAATGAAGGGCTTTCAGAGAACGGGCTCAGATAAGCCCGTGTATGTCTTAGAGAGATCACTGCGCCTGCCATATGGAAAGTAGAAGCGTGAATGTGAGAAGCTGAGTTAGAAGGCAAAAGACACAGGGCACCATGAGCAGGGACAGAATTCGATTAACGTGGATCGTGGATCTATGTAAGAGGCACTGAATACATTTAGGAGTTAAAATTCTCAGCAACTGGGCAGGACAGGAGGACGAGAAAGATGTCATTATGTAGAATTTCTGGTGACCGGATAGATAACAGTGCCTTGCACTGAAGTAGCAAATCAAGGATCAGGAACAACTTTCCGGGCAAGTCATGGTTCAGTTTTGAACATGAAGAGTCCTTAAGAAATGCAATTGGAAATGTTAATGAGCAATTAGATCACACGCATCTGGAATTCAGAGGAGCAGAGGAGCGGCTGATCTAGAAATTCAAATTTTAGAGTCATTGGAATATAAATGGTGCTTGTAGCTGGCAACAGCCGTGAGCAGAGATGAGATCACCCTGCACGAACAGGAAGCAAAGGAGACCTACGAGAAATGGGGAGGCAGCCGGTGGGAGAGGAAGAGCTGGGGAACCAGACCCGAGAGAGATAAAGGAATGGGGGAAAGGCGAGGCCAGGGGGCCAGGGGCCAGGGGTCAGTGGGGACAAAAAGTGTAAACAAAGGCTGAAAAGTGCCCCGACACATGATGACATGGAAATATCTATGGCCTTTGAGAGAGCAATCTTGTTGATGTGATATTAGCAGAACCCAAAGCGGAGTGCATGGAGCAGTGAGTAGGAACTGAAAAAACTGAGCTAGTTATACTCAACAAAAAAGACAAAGAACCCAATTAAAAAATGGGCCAAGGATCGGAGCAGACATTCCTACCAAGAAGGTATGCAAATGGCTGACGAGCACATGCAGAGAGTTTTGGCATCGCCAAGTACTAGGGAAATGCAAATCCAACCACAATGTGATGCCACTTTCTACCCATTAGGATGGCTCTTGAAAGGACACGGAGAAATTGGAACATTTGTACACTGCTGGTGGCAATGTAAAATGGTGCAGCTGCTATGAAAACAGTATGGAAGTTCTTCAAATATTTAAAAATAGAACTACCATATGATCCAGCATTTCCATTTCTGGGCACATACCCAAAAGAATTGAAAGCAGGGCCTTAAAGAGATATTTGTATACTCATGTCCATAGCAGCGCTATTCACAATAGCAAAAACGAGGAACCAGCCCAAGTGCCCATCAGAGGATGAAGGGATAAGCAAAGTGTAGTGTCACTTACTATGGAATATTATTCAGCCTTAAAAAGAAAGGAAATTCTGACACATGCTATGACATGGATAAACCTTGAAGACATTAAGCTAAATAAAAGAAGCCAGTCACGAAAAAGACAAATACTATATGATTTCATGTATATGAAGTATCCAAATGACCAAATTCACAGACACTGGAAGTACAGTGGTGGCTGCCAGGAGCAGGATGTTATCACTTAATCGATACAGAGTTTCGGTTCTGCAGGAAGGAAAGAGTTCTGGAGGTTGTTGGCACAACAGCGTGAATATACTTAATACTAACAAACTGCACGCTTAATTATGATGGTAAATTTTATGTTATGTGTATTTTACCAAAATTAAAAGCGCAGGTATGAAAATGTAACCCTTATACATGGATAGATATTTCAGTACATTTTTTTTTAAGTTTAGCTTGTTATTTTATGTCCACATATTTCTTTCAAGGAATATCATTGTAGCAGGAAAAAGAAATCAGATGGTATTAAGGAACATTGGGAAATTCATTTTTTCTATAAAGGTGGTAGAAGCATTTATCCTTATAAATAAGGATAGGAATTATCTAGAAAAAGGGGGCTGGGGAATGTATGGCAGAAAAGAATAATCAGTATCTCAGAGCTGGGAGAAAATGCAATCCAGAATACAGACAGAGAGAGAGTCCTCTTCCCAGAGGACAAGCACCTCTGCCAGTGCAGAAAGGGAAACTGGGGATAGCTAGGGTGCTGATTTGGGGGCAGGAAGTTGGTAGGTTCTAATCTAAATGTTTTGATTTTCCAAGAAAGGAATCAGGGATCTCTTCAGAGAAGAAGGATATTGTCGTGGCTTTCGATTTTACAGAATAGTGTAGTAAGTTTGAAACAGTCACTGAGGAGTATAGGAGAAGTTTGTGGACAGAGAAATGGATTACAGTTGCTGGGAAGGATGGGACCTCATTCAAGGCAGGTGTCCATGAATATATCTGACTATTGTGTAACTTTCTCTGCCATCCTGGGATGCGTGAGTAAAGGCACAGAGGGTTGGGTTGATCCAGAGATGGGATTTTTGATGGACAAAATCAGAGAGAGAAAGGGAGTTTATCTGATAAGAAGTATCTTAAAATAATTTGGTGGACCAAGGAATCTGAGGTAGATATGGAAAGAAACAAAAAGAGAGGCTAATGAATGAGAGGGGTTAAAGAATAAGTGACCTGGAGGTTCCAGAGGGTCAGAGATGACTTGGGGAAGTGGCTGACTGAGACAGCTGGAAGGGTGAACAGTCAGAGAGACGGCACACTCGTGTCTTTGCAGTAAAACATTGTCATCAAGGTGGGGAGCCACCAGGACAAAGTGGGGAGAAGCCGCTGGGAACGTGATGGTGGGAGGGTCACTTGGCCAGGCCATCCAGGGAGTGGCAGACTCCGGGTAGAGAAGACGACACCACACCAAGTGACAAGGCCTGCACTTGTCAGGAAAGAAAGGAGCATTTTAAAGTTTTATCCATCACATTTGCTATTATGGGCTGCACTGTGGCCCCCACCCCAGAGTTCATATGTTAAAGTCCTGCTCCCCAGAGACTCAGACTGTGGACTTGTCTGGAGCTGGAGTCATTGTAGCTGACATTAGTTACAGTGAGGGCTTTGGGGTGGTCCTTCATCCTGTGTAAATAGCTTCCCTATGAAAAGGGGAGATTTGGACACAGACGCTCACACAGGGAGGTGACCAAGTGAAGGTGGAGGCAGAGATCAGGTGGCCCACCTGGAGTATGAGGGGTGCCACAAATCTCCAGGGCTGGAGGAGAGGCCTGGAGCAGAGTCTACCCACAGCCTCGAGGGCACCAACCCCGCTAATACCTTGCCTTGAACTTTGAGCTTCCCAAACTGACACCAGAAAACTCTGTCATGTAAGCCACCCAGTCTGTGATGTACTGTCCCAGCGGCCCCCCAGTGAGCTAATTCACCTGCCTCAGTGCGTTTCTACCCTTCTGTACAAATAGTTTCTGGAAGTATGAAGTGTACCCTGGGTTTCGGTTTCATGCCAGGGTGGAGGTCTTCACTGAGTCCAGGGAATAGAAGAAGCTTCCCTGTCTTCAGGGGCACCGTGGTCATAAGCAATAGGTTCTATGAATTCCTTCTCACTCGTGCTGTCAGAAAGTTCATACACACTGTTTTACAAAATCCTCACAGCTGCCACGCAAGACAGAATTGCAAAAGTGGATAACAAGGCTGGCAGTTAAGATGTTTCCTAAGTCAGCCCAGCGTCGAGCGGTGTGGACCTGCAGGAGCCTGGTTCCAGGGACTCCACCCAGAGGCCGGTCTTCCCTCCAGTACTCTCAAGTGGCTGCCTGTTCTGCCCCCTTACTCTTTGGGGTCATTTCTGTCCTGCTGTCCTCCCCTCTTCTTGCTATCACCTGCATCCTTCCAGGAGAGCCAGTCCACACACCCTGGAATAGCCTGAGTCCTCTGTGACCTGCTCCTGTCTGTGTTTCCTGTCTCTCTCTGTCCACGGGGACGCCAGCTTCTTCATTCCCTGTTCTCTCCACCTTCTCAAGCACCCTCTACCCTCCACACCCCCTGCTCTCTCTAGCCTGCTGGCCTGTGCACACCCCTGCCCACCCTCCACCCGTCTCATTCCCGCCTCTGCTGGGAGCAATACTCCCGTCTTCTGGTGGCAGTTCAGGTACCCACCTCAGGGAAGAGACCCTCTGTGTTCTCTGTCATATTCCCAGTCACTGGACACTTGAACCATGCATGCCCCACCCCTCGCTCAGCTCCTGGGGGTGTGGCAGTGCTGAGACAAACCTCCTGCCTGCTAGAACAGCATCCCTGTGAGAGGAGGCCAGAGACGGCGACTGCCACAGAGCAGGGGAGGGTGGGCAGCAGTGCGAGGTCACTGACTCAGCGGACTCTGCTCTCAGTGTGGCATCTGATTTATACAGAAAACTGAAAGTCTCTTCTAAAACTGGTTTCTGTATATTTGGGGAAATGTTACCAGGGAACTAATTATTCATCGTGGAAAGTACGCAGGGGCCACATCTCCCTTTCCCGTGTGCCATGAAGCAGACCTCAATCAGACAGATCTCATCGCCCACTGTTCCTCAGAGTCCGTGTGGAGGCAGCATGCAGATGGAGGCCTCCAGCCCTGCCAAGCTTGGGGGCAGGGAGTGGGAGCTTCCTTGCTGGGGAGGGCAGGCAGAGCCAAGGAAGGCCACGGGGAAACACAGGCCTGGGCTGGCAGGGCAGTCTTTACAGAGGAGCCAGAAATCTGAAGTTTTAGAGGCATCTCCAGACATTTTTAAAATGCTGACCACAAATCCCAGCACAGCAGAAGACAATTCTGGCCCTCACCCTGCCTTCATTCAGCGAATCACATACTCCTCTCCTCATTTACTCAGTTTAGGACCAGACTTTCTCTCCCGCCTCCCAGGCAGGGCTCCACGGCTGGACTGGCTGTGTAAGCTCATTCGATTGTGAGGCACTTTGGATGCTTAGTCCCCTGGGAACATTCTGAAGCCTGGAGACCAGAGTGGATGGAGCTGGCCCCACACTGGGCAGGTGCAAATGAGCAGCCCCCTCTGGCCACACTGGCCCCAGTTCCTACCTGGGTTAGAGCAGTGGGCAGAGGAGCAGCTCGGGGAGGGGCGCAGAGGAGAAGGTGGTGGCAGGAAGAGACCGCGGCTGTTCAGTGTACAGGTTCCTGTGGAGGTGACTACAGCTGAGCAGCAACATGTTAAATGAGGTTGACAACGTGTGAAGTGGGAAATGTCACCAGCAGAAGAGAGACACTGTGAACTTTAGTTTTGATTTAAATTAATGGGAACTCAAGGAGAGAAAATCCTTCCAGTGTTCCAAGAAAAGTCACAAGGCTGCAGGTGTGAGCCCGCCGAGTAGGTGTCTGCTGGTGTGACAGATCCACTCGCTGCCCGCCATGTTTACTCGCAGGCGACACTGAAATATTTAGACGCATAAATACTTCAATTATTGGGATGTCATCCGACTGCCAAGCTTTGGGTTCCACCACAATAAACTCAGGGTTTTTTTCCTTTTCTGTTTTTTGCTTTCGTGGCCTGGAGGAGCGAGGGAGTCTAAGGGACTCACAACAGTGAGGGAGCAGCGAGGGAGTTTATGGTGCAGGAAAAGTCAGCAAAACACTCCCGGGGATGGGAACCCAGGCAACAACAAGATGAGGAACGGCTTCCCAGGAAACCCCCAGCTTCTCGGCCCCTCCACCCAGCCAGGCATCTGGAGTCGGACCCTGCACCTCCGGGCAGTAACAGTGTCCCAATCTATCCATGTGCCCCTCCTCTGGAGTCGGACCCTGCACCTCCGGGCAGTAACAGTGTCCCAATCTGTCCATGTGCCCCTCCTCTGGAGTCGGACCCTG